>NW_027602055.1:0-52498 GCF_053455715.1 Rhinoraja longicauda | reverse complement strand
TTGTGTTCACACTGTGGGAGGAGAGAGAACCACTGCGACTGTTCTATCCTACGCACTGTCAATTGTCCCTAGTGTGTCGGGTGGAACGTGTATGGGGATCGTTGACTCAGTGTTTCAATGCTGTATCTCGAAACTAAACTAAAATGCATCAAAAACAGCATTTGTTCCATCCACCTATTCGTCATTCCTTGAAACAACAAACTTGGTCTGCATCAAAGTCAGCCCGCTAGGACCAAAATTTGTTATAGAGGTCCGTTAAATCAACGGCTTACTGTACTGAATGGTCTACTCCTGCTCCTATATTTCCCTGAATTATCATTGACACCCAGCTTACTGGACTGGGAAGGAATCTGCCTTCTGTGCCCTGTCTGGTCCACACGTGACTCCAGCCCATCAGACTGGGTTAGCTTTGGGTCTATTATTGTCACCTGTATCAAGATACAGTGGAAAGCTTTGTTTTGTATGCTATCCAAACAGGTCCAATATGGCATACATAGATACAATCAGTTCAAACTCAAGTACAATAGATAGAGCAAAGGAGAAGCTACAGAGTACAGAATATAGTTCTCACCATTGTAGCGCATCAATCCCTTGGACAAAGTACAATGCCCTCAATGGTGTAGAGATGGATCGATACATTTCACTGGGAATAAACATTGCTGTACCAAGGCACCAAAGAGAGGAGGAGCAGGACAAAGCATGGCAGGTAATAGTTGAACACAGGTGAGGGAGGTTTTCTGATAGGCAGATGATTGGACAGAATTCATAAGTTGTAGGAGCAGAATTAGGCCATTCAGCCCATCAACTGTATTCTGCCATTCAACCGTGGCTGATCTATCTTTCCCCATTCCCTTGCCTTCTCCCCATAACCCCTGGCATCCGTACAAATCAAGAATCTGTCAATCTCCAGCTTAAAAATATCCATTGACTTGGCCTCCACGGCCTTCTGTGGCAATTAATTCCATAGATTCACCTCCCTCTGACTAAACAAATTCCGCCTCGTCTTTCTAAAGCTACGGCCTTTTATTCTGAGGCTATGGCCTCTGATTATAGACTCTCCCATGATTGGAAACATCCTCTCCATATCCACTGTATCCAGAGACGAAAACAACTGATGGAATGAGACAAGAGGATTGAAGGGTTGCAAATCGTGAAACCAGAGGAAGGAATGAAAGTGGAGGGAAATAAATTGGTGCGTCTAGGGGGGGGGGGGGGGGGGTAGGGCAGGCAAAGCGATATCCTTACCATCTAGCCCTGTGAAAATGATGTACACTTCAACAGGACCAGCATGGTGGAGCAGCGGTCGAGCTGCTGCCTCACAGCAACAGGGACCCGGGTTCAATCCTGACTGTGGGTGCTGTCTGTACAGAGTTTGTGCATTCTCCCCACGACCTGCGTGTGTTCTCTCTGGGAGCTCCAGTTTCCTGCCACATTCCAGAGACGTACAGATTTGTAGATTAATTGGCCAGTAAAATTGTAAATGGCCCCTTGTGTGTGCAGGACTGTGTCAGTGTGCGGGGATCGCTGGTCGGTGCAGACTCGATGGGCCGAAGGGCCTGTTTCCCCGCTCTATCTCTGAACTGAACTACCTGTAAGTTCAACGTGCATAGGTCACTTCAAAACTAAACCAGGTGTAAGAAATCGTACCTTGATTTTATAAATCTTTGCTTCTTGTTGGCTCTGACTGTGACTTGCTTGCTCCTTTTGGATCTGGAGAACATCTTTGTATTTTTCCAACCTGTCCTGGTGAAAAGGTGCACAGTATTAGTGCAGGCACTGACAGATTACTGAGCAGAATCAGTAAGTCAGCAAAAGGCAACACAAACACTGAAAAATGCCACAAAATACACGCCAGGCCAGAGCATTTCCATGGAAGTGGATTAAAGTCTTTAATGTCATAATCTTCAGCCACATCAGACAGTTTAAAACACATTGCTGCCTCACAGCCCCAGAGACCTGGATTAGATCCTGACCCCTGCTGTTGTCTGATTCAGTTGTTTATTGTCACGTGTACCGAGGTACAGTGAACAGCTTTTGTTGCGCGCTAACCAGTCGGCAGAAAGACAATACATGATTAATGCACTGTCTGTGTGGAGTTTGCACGTCCTCCCTGTGACCATGTTGGTTTCTTCTGGGTGCCGCTGTTTCCTCCCACATCCTTAAAACATGTGGGTTTGTACCTGTTTAATCAACCTCTGTAAGTTGCTCCTAGTATGTGGGTGAGTGGCTGAGGAAGTGGGATAACATGGATCTGGTGCAAACGGGTGATCGATAGCTGGGGTGGGCCTAGAGAGGCGAAGAGTCTGTATCCATGGTGTATCTTTCAATGATTTAGTGATTCAACCTCACCAGACAAACTGCAAGCTCAGCAAAACACAAAGTGCTGAAGTAACTCAGCGGGTCAGGCAGCATCAGTGGAGGGGACGGACAGGCGGTCTTCAGGTCTGGACCCTTCTTCAGGCTGAAAACTGCAAGCGTGGGGCGTGTGCAATGAGTGCTTCTCATCCTTTCTTCTGGATGTGACTCTCAGCCATCTTTGCTCCAGATATCGAAGGACAGGAGACAACAGCAGTAGCAGGAGACAACAGCAGGAGACAACAGCAGGAGCAGGAGGCAACAGCAGGAGACAATAGCAGGAGACAACAGCAGGAGCAGGAGGCAACAGCAGGAGACAACAGCAGGAGCAGGAGGCAACAGCAGGAGACAATAGCAGGAGACAACAGCAGGAGACAACAGCAGGAGCAGGAGGCAACAGCAGGAGACAACAGCAGGAGACAACAGCAGGAGATAACAGCAGGAGACAACAGCAGGAGCAGGAAACAACAGCAGGAGACAACAGCAGGAGACAACAGCAGGAGACAACAGCAGGAGACAACAGCAGGAGACAACAGCAGGAGCAGGAGGCAACAGCAGGAGACAACAGCAGGAGACAACAGCAGGAGCGGGAACAGGATCAGGCCACTCAGCCCCTCAAGTCCGGCCCACCATTCCATGGGACCATGGATGGCTCCGTTGGTCTCAACTATTCTTATTTATCAACATTGGCGTTACCCCTCCAATATTTCTCAGAGCAGAAAAAAAATGTTTTCTGGGCGGTGAGGTGGGGGGGGGGGGGGGGGGGGGCGGGGGGGTTGAGTTATCAGGAGAGAATGGGAAGGCGATTGATATTTTTCTTTTAAACAAAGTTTATAAATTATGAGAGACGCAAACAGGGTAGATAGTCAGCATCTTTATCCTGAACTTTCAAATATTTTTTCCATCTCCAACTTAAATACGTCTGATGATCCAGCCTCCACCACCCTCAGGGGCACAGAATTCCAGAGATTCACCACCCTCTGAGACAAGGATGGAACAGTGGCAGCACGATAATTGAATTCTCAATGAAACTCCAAGTCCAATGGCAGCATTTAAAACTTGTTGTTTAGGCACGGTGGTTAAATGGGATCAGAGTGAAGCATTCTGATAGGAAACGTTTCTTGATGCGATTACCAGTTGTACATTACAGAAACAAGGAACTGCAAATGCTGGTTTACAAAAAAAGTCACAAAGTGTTGGAGTAACTCAGAAGGTCACACAGCACCTCTGGAGAAGTGACGTTTCGGACCTATATTCAGACTGGACACTAAGTGCTGGATTAACTCAGGGGGTCTGAAGAAGGATCCTGACCTGAAACAACATCTACAATGATTCAACGATACTTTGTTGTCACATGTACCTGGGTACAGTGAGATTCTTCGTTGTTGCACACAATCTTTGTTGTGGGGCAACATTGTTGTTTTCACCCAGAAGGGCAGCACGGTGGAGCAGCGGTGGAGTTGCTGCCTGACAGCACTTGCAGCGCCGGAGACCCGGGATCGATCCCGAGATCTTCGGCTTCCTTCCGCACTCCAAAGACGTACAGGTATGTAGGTAAACTGGTCGGTGCAGACCCGGTCGGCTGAAGGCCCTGTTTCCGCGCTGTATCTCTAAACTGAACTAAAAGCTAAATCCGGTAAAATCCTACCACAGACTTCACCTTGGCAGAACACAAAAATGTGCCACGTTTCTGGCACTGACAACGTTTCTATCCAGGTTCTCCAGAGATGGTGCCTGACTTACTGAGTTACTTCCAAAATGCTGGAGTAACTCAGCAGGTCAGGCAGCATCTCGGGAGAGAAGAAATGGGTGACGTTTCGAGTCGAGACCCTTCTTCAGACTGATGTCTGAAGGTCAGTCTGAAGAAGGGTCTCGACCCGAAACGTCACCCATTCCTTCTCTCCCGAGATGCTGCCTGACCTGCTGAGTTACTCCAGCATTTTGTGAATAAAAGCCTTCGATTTGTACCAGCATCTGCAGTTATCTTCTTATACTACTGAGTTACTCCAGCACTTTGTGAGATTTTGTAAAAACCAGCTACACATTCTGGCAGTCCCCACCTATTACTTCCCTTTTCTTCCTATTTGTACCCTGTCATTATTTGAGATTGTGTTTATTGTTGTGTTTATTTGTTTAACTCCGACCACCATGGAATATGCAGACTCTCTGCCACTCTCCCATCAATGGGAATCTCTCCCCTCTATTACAGCAGCTTTCAGAGTGACTGACCAACCGAGTTGTATTGTTTATACCCGAGTTTACTTGCAGCCATATCTTGGCAACAAGCTATTTATAGTTCACATTCCATTCCGCCCCCACCTTGCCCCCCACCCCCGATTCTTTAATCACAAAGTAAGAATGAATCACCCAAGTAAGAAATCTAAGGAAAGGTAGCACAAGCACACAACATTGGATATCTTTAGTTTACTTTAGAAATCCAGCTTGAAAACAGGCCCTCCTGCCCACAGTCCACACCGACCAGTGATCCCCGCACACCAACACTATCCCACACACACTAGGGACAATTTATAATTTGTTACCAGGCCAATTAGCCTATAAACCTGTTCGTCTTCGGTGGGAGGAAACCGGAGATCCCATAGAAAGCCCACGCAGGTCATGGGGAAAACGTACAAATTCCGTACAGAGAACACCCATAGTCAGGATCGAACCCAGGCATCTGGCGCTGTAAGGTAGCAAATCTACCGCTCCTACATTTTTAACGGCCTCCATATTTTAGAGACAGCCTTCAATATTTTTGATGGGGTAATAAATTTACATTTCTCCAGATATTGGAAACACGTTTGACATGCAAGAAGGGCTGTCTATAGCCTTGCAGGGCTTATCTAAACTTCTCTCAAAGAAATCAACCATTTGTTTGCAACAGCAATAAGCATAAAGATACAATAGAAAATAATAATGGTGATAATGAACAAGACCAAGCCTTAAAGCAATGACGTTGCACAGCCCCCCTCCCCCACCACCCCCCCCCCCCCCCTCCCCCAGTAAACGGGTCGCCCATCAACTCTCCCTACCCCACCGATGCCACGTCTAGACACTCTCTTGGTCCACTGCAGTCCCCTACTTGATTAGTACAGCTGTCAGGGGTTATGGGGAGAGGTTAGGAGAATGGGGTTAGGAGGGACAGATAGATCAGCCATGATTGAATGGCAGAGTTGACTTGATGGGCCAAGTGTCCTAATTCTGCTCATATCACTTACAACCCCACTGATCTTCTCAGCCAAGTCCAGAACCAGGTCCACACACAGCCCCAAACTCAGGAGTATTGTACTGGAAGGTACATTTGTATTACTGTAACACTGGGGAACAGGTCTGCCATTCATGACATAGGATACAGTAGCAGTGGATACAGGCAGGTAGAACACAGGGGGAACAATGCTTGTGAGGGCGGGTCTGTCGGTGTGGTGGAAAAACTGAGCAGGTCAGGCAGCATCTGTGGAGGGAAATGGGCCATCGATGTTCTGGTTGGGGCCTGGTGCAGCGGCAAGCAGAAGATAGGACGATTCAGTGACCTTTTGTGACTTTGTTGGTGCCAGAAACGTGGTGTACTGCCTTGGTGAGGTTCGCTGTATGATTTTACCGAGTTGTAAGCAAAACAAAGCAATTCACCGTGCCTAGGTGCATGTGACAATACAGTATCATTTAATCTAACCATTCCTCAGACAAATCACTAGATGTTATTGCCGATTAGCTTTCTGTGACCCAGGAAAACCTTAACCATAACTTTGAATGTCAATTTTTAATCAGCACTTTATCAAGTTATTTGCCAATATTATTCTCCACCACATTGTATCCCATCAGCCATGTTACAAACGTGGATGGCATTTTCTAGATGTCTGAAGAAGGGTCTCGACTCGAAACGTCACCCATTCATTCCTTCTCTCCTGAGATGTTGCCTGACCCGCTGAGTGTCTCCAGCTTTTTGTGATACCTTCTAGATGTTGGAGGTTGAGGAGGGAGAGCTGATAGAAGTATATAAAATTATAAGAGGCAAAAATAGGGCAGACATTCAAAACCTTTTCCAAAGGGTGGAAATGTCCCAGACGAGAGGGCACAGCTTCAGGGTCAGAGGCAGAAATATTAAAGGAAATATGTGGGGTCAGTGTTGTTGTTGACACAGAGAGGTGGTGGATATCTGACAGGGGTAATGGTGGAGACTGATATGATAGTGGTGAAGTGGCATTTAGATAAGCACATGCAGGGAATAGAGGGATATGGATTAGGTTCAGGCAGAGGACAGTAGTTCAACTTGCCCTACTGTTCAGCACAGACTTTGTGGGCTGAAAGGCCGGTACCTGTACTATATATTTTTCAACGTTCTTGCTCACACAGTCAATATCCCTTTTGAAGTTTCCTTGTATCACATCACAACCTCACCTCTTCCTTCCACCAGCTTTTCCCATTGCCGCCCGTTTATCTCCCTCCTAGGTAGGAAGAGGGGTGAGACCCTGCGGAGTGAACACAGGGAGTTAGGCAAAAGGCTAAAGTGTGGGACCTCCAGGGTAGTAATCTCTGGTCTGCTCCCAGTGCCACGTGCCAGTGAGGGCAAGAACGGGAAGATAGGACGTGAATGAGCAGCTGAGGAGTTAGTGCAGGGGGCGGGGATTCAGATGTTTGGACCATTGGGATCTGTTCAGGGGCAGAGGTGACCTAATGAAGAGGGATCGTCAAGTCAAGTTTATTTGTATAGCATATTTAAAAACAACCCACGTTGACCAAAGTGCTGTACATCAGTTCATGTACTAAGAACAAACATACAATGGCACACAAACATAACAGCACATACATAAACAATTCACAGCGCCCCCTCAGAGGGCCTCAAACGCTAGGGAGTAGAAATAGGTTTTGAGCCTGGACTTAAAGGAGTGGATGGAGGGGGCAGATCTGATGGGGAGAGGGATGCTGTTCCACAGTCTAGGAGCTGCAACTGCAAAAGCGCGGTCACCCCTGAGCTTAAGCCTAGACCGCGGGATAGTGAGTAGCCCCAAGTCGGCCGACCTGAGGGACCTGGAGATAGAGTGGTGGGTTAGAAATGTTTTTATATAGGGGGGTTTAGGGCTTTCTATGTGAATAGGAGGAGCTTGAAGTTGATTCTGTACCGTACTGGGAGCCAGTGGAGAGAGGCCAGAATCGGGGTGAAGTGGTCCCTTTTACGGGTACCCGTCAGGAGTCTCGCTGCGGCGTTTTGGACCAATTCCAGGCGGGACAGGGATGATTGGCTGATCCCAGTGTATAGGGAGTTGCAGTAGTCTAGGCGAGAGGAAATGAATGCGTGGATGATTTTTTCAATGTCGTCAAATTGGAGGAATGGTTTGATTTTAGCTATGGTACGAAGATGGAAGAAGCTGGCTTTTACCACAGCGTTGACTTGCTTGTCAAACTTTAATGCAGAGTCAAATGAGTTGCAGCTGAACTACAGGGGAACCAATATCCTGGCAAGTATGTTTACTAGTGCTGATCGGTTTGGTTGTTAACTAGATTGGCAGTGGGATGTGATCCACAGCAGGAGTGATACAGGTCAGGCTAGAGGTTGATGAAAGCAATGTCTGTATGCAGGAGCAAAGCTGGGAGTGAGGAAGTACTGTTGGATTCATTAGCATCTGTTTCAATGTAAAAGGCCTGATGGGTGAGGCGGATGAGAACAGGGCCTGGATAGGTAGGTACGTGCGACTGGAATGTTGTAGCCTTTATGGAAGTCTGGTTAAGGGCGGGACAGGACTGGCAGCTTAATGTTTCAGGGACAAACACAAAATGCTGGAGTAACTCAGCAGGTCAGGTAGCATCTCTGGAGAAATGGAATAGATGACGTTTCTGGTCAAGACCTTTCTTCAGACCTGAATTACTTTATTCAATTACGATTCCTTTTCTCCCCCTGAGTTATTCCAGCATTTTCTGTCTATCGTTGGTGTAAACCAGCATCTCAGCAGGTCTGAAGAAGGGCCTCGACCCGAAACGTCACCTATTCCTTTTCTCAAGAGATGCTGTCTGAGCCGCTGAGTTACTTTTGTGTCTCAATTCCTTCCAACACATTAACTTTAATGTTTCAGGGTACAGATGCTGAAGGCGAGATAGAGGTGAGGGTAAAAGAGAATGGGGCAGTTGCTTTACTGATTAAGGAGATCGTCATGCCGATTATTTCGGGTGATGTTAATGATGATTCGTCCAGTGAGGCTGTAGGGGTGGAACTGAGAAATATAAAGGGGATGATCATCTTGTTGAGAGTGTACTACAAGCTGCCAAATAGCCAACACGATGAAGAGCTAATATGCCAGGAGGTTGCAGGCAGTTGCGAGAATAATAAGGTTGTTACATAGTAGGGAATTGTAACCTTCCGAATATAGACTAGGAACGCCATAGCATCAAGGGCTTAGACCGCATGGAATTTGTCAAATGTGTTCAGGAAAGTCTCCTGGGCCAATATGTAGCGAATCCTACAACGCAGAGGGCAAAGCTTGATCGACTCTCAGGAAATATGGAGGAGCAAGTGACTGAAGTGTCGGAGGGTGAGGCTTTTGGGACATTGACCGCAATTAAATTAGCTTTATAGTTACGGATAAGAGCAGGACTGGTCTTCAAGTTAAAGTTCTGAACTGGGGCAAGACCAACTTTGATGATATTAGAAGATAGGTACAAACTGCTGGAATAGCATAGAAAAAAATGTGCAGGAGTGGGCCATTCGGCCCTTTGAGCCAGCACCACCATTCAATATGATCATGGCCGATCATCTAAAATTAGTACCCCGTTCCTGTTTTTTTCCCCATATCCCTTGATTCCTTTAGCCCGAAGAGCTAAATCTAACTCCCTCTTGAAAACATCCAATGAATTGGCCATCACTGTCTTCTGTGGCAGAGAATTCCACAGATTCACAGCTCTCTGGGGAAAAAGTTTTTCCTCGTCTCAGTCCTAAATGGCCTACCCCTTATTCTTAAACCGCTGGTTCTGGACTCCCCCAACTTCCAGAACATTTTTCCTGGAACTCAGTGGGCCAGGCAGCATCTCTGGATAGAAGAAATGGGTGACCTTTCAGGTCGAGACCCTTCTTCAGACTGAGAGTCAGGGGAGAGGGAGGCACAGATATAAGGAAGGGCAAGGCGTGAAGACGAGACATCAAAGGGGGTGGAGGTCAAGGAAAATGTAGCATAGATCATTGTTAGCGAGGGGAAGAAGACAACAAAGCAAACAGAGATAAAATTTAATCAGGGGGACAGTCAGACGGGTCATAGAACTGGCAGATGCAAGTCAATTCAAGTCAAGTTTATTTGTATAGCACATTTAAACACAACCCACGTTGACCAAAGTGCTGTACATCAGTGCAGGTACTAAAAATGAACATGCAATAGCACACAAACCTAACACCACAGACATAAACAGTTTACAGCGCCCCCTCAGAGGGCCTCGAACGCTAGGGAATAGAAGTAGGTTTAAAGGAGTCGATGGAGGGGGCAGTTCTGATGGGGAGAGGGATGCTGTTCCACAGTCTAGGAGCTGCAACTGCAAAAGCGTTGTCACCCCTGAGCTTAAACCTAGACCGCAGGACAGTCAGTAGCCCCAGGTCAGCCGACCTGAGGGGACCTGGAGATAGAGTGGTGCGTTAGAAGATTTCTGATATAGTGGGGGGCAAGCACGTTTAGGGCTTTGTATGCAAATAGGACGCAGATTTCTAAAAGTTGATTGGAGTAGGCTGCAGGCAAAGGGACGGCCGGAAAGTGGGATGCTATTAACAGTGTGATGGTAAAAGTTGAATGCAGGCATTTTCCTGTTCAAGTGAAGGGCAAGTTAGGTGGGAGTAACAAAGCCTGGATGACGAGGGAAATTGAAACTCTGTTCAGGAAAAAGCAGGAAGCACGGGACATGTATAGGGAGCTCGGATCAAGTGTATCCCTAGAGGAGTTCAGAGGACTAAGCATACCTAGAAAGGAAAACAGGAGGGAAAAATGGGGGCAAGAGAGTGCTCTGGCAAATATATTAAAGGAGAATTGAATTGAATTTTTTATTTGTCATTCAAAACAAGTTTGAACGAAATTTGGTTACCGTGCAGTCACAACATTAAAAAAGCAACAAAAACACACAACTACATAATTGAACACAAACATCTGTCACAGTGAGTCTCCTCCAGACACCTGCACACTGTGATGGAAGATAAAAAAGACAGTCATATCCATTCAAATGTATTTATGTACATTAAGGAAAAGAGAGAGAGAGAGAGAAATAGAGAACTGGAGAGAGAATAGGGACCGTCAGAAATCAAAGTGGTCATCTACAGTATGTGAGGAGCTGCAGGAAGTGAGCAAGGTCTTCAATAAGTAGAAACAAAGAACAGCAGATGCTGATTAATACACAAAAGGCCAGCAAGTGCTGGAGTAACTCAGCAAATCAGGCAGCATCCCTGGAGAACATGGAACGGTGACATTTCGGGTCAAGACAGGAGTAGGGTCACGATCCAAAACATCATCTATCCATGTTTTCCAGAGATGCTGCCTGACCTGCTGAGTTACTCCAGCACTTTGTGTCCTTTTGGCTCTTCAATGAGTATTTCTCCTCTATTTTACTGTCAAGAAGGACATGCAAACTGGGGAAGTCGGGACAGCTAATGGAGATGTCTTGAGGACAGTCTGTTTTGCCGTTGAGGAGGTGGTGGATATAGTGAGGCACATGGAGGTAGATAAATCTCTCAGGCCTGATCAGACGTAGTTGACATTGTGAGAAGCTGGAGAAAGAAACCGCAGGAGCCTCTTGGAGACAATACGAATCATCGTTAGACACGGGTGAGGTGCCGGGTGACTGGAGGGTGGCTAATGTTGTGCCTCTATTTAAGAAGGGTTTCAAGTAAAAGCCTAGGAACTAAATACCAGTTGGCATTACATCTGTTGCAGGCAAGTTACTGGAAAGGATTCTGAGGAATAAGATATATGCATTTGGATCGGCAAATAGGAGATCATGTCTCACAGATTTCATTTGGGTTCTTTAAACCCAGAAGGTTGATGAGGGCAAGGCCGTACATGTTGTCTTTGTGCACTTCAGTAAGGCCTTGGATAAGGTTCCGCACGTTAGGCTGCTCTGGAGGTTAGACTGCTCTGGAGGTTAGACTGCATGTCAACCAGGGAGAGATAGCTGACTGGATCCAGAATTGGCTTCATGGAAGGAAGCAGAGTGTGGTCGTGCTGTGTGGTTTTTCAGACAGGAGGCCAGAGACTAGTGTGCCTCAGGGATTGGTGCGAAACCCATTGCTGTTTGTGGTTTATATTAAAACAATGGGCCATACAGTGGCACATCGGTAGAGTTGCTGCCCTACAATGCTTGCAGTTTCCGGAGACCCGACTACATGTGCTGTTTGTACGGAGTTTGTACGTTCTCCACATCACCACAAGGGTTTTCTCCGAGATCTTCGGTTTCCTCCCACACTCCAAAGACGTACAGGTTAATTGGCTTGGGTTTGTATACTTGGTGTGAGTGTAAATTGTCCCTCGTGTGTGTAGGCTTGTGTTACTGTGCGAGGATCGCTGGTCGGCGCAGACTCGGTGAACTAAAGGGCCTGTTTCCGTGCTGTATCTCTCAAAACTAAAGCTAAACTAAAATAATTAAAAACTAAAGCAAAAACAATTTGGATGAGAATATCCAAGACAAGATTAGTAAGTTTGTAGCTGACATTATAGCAGGTAATATAGTGGACAGTGAAGAGAGTTGTCACAAATTACAGCAGGATCTTGATCAGCTGGGCATGTGAGCTTAAGAATGAGTAACGGAGTTCAATGTTCGTATGAGGTGTTACATTTTCAGAAGTCAAACCAGGGCTGGACCTTCACAGTGAATGGCACGGTTCTGGTAGTGTTGTACAGCAGAGGGATCTAGGGATACAGGTGCACAGTTCCCATGAAAGTGACGACACAGGTAGATAGTGGGGTAAAGAAGGCTTTCGGTATATTAACCTTTCTTCAGTCGGGGTACTGAGTATAGAAGTTGGGATATTCTGTTACAGTTGGCAAGGTCCCATTTGGAGGATTGTGTTTACTTTTGAGCACCCTGCTTAGGAAGGATGAATCACAGAGGTTCTCGACACGATACGTCACCCATTCCTTCTCTCCAGAGATGCTGCCTGACCCGCTGAGTTACTCCAGCATTTTGTGATACCACTGCTTAGGAAGGATGTTAATAATCTGGAAAGAGGGCAGAGAAGATTTACGAGGAGGTTGCCAGGATGTGAGGGCCTGAGCTATAGGGAAATATTGGGCACACAGGCACTTTATTTTCCAGAGCGCAGGAAGCTGAGGTTGTGAGTGATCTTACAAAGCTGTTTAAATTCATGAGAAATTGATAGGAAGAAATCACAGAGACTTTTACCCATGATTGGGGAATTAAGAACCAGAGATCATAGGTTTTAGATGAAGAGGGAAAACAATTAATAAGAATATGTAGGGCAATATTTTTAACGCAGAGGGTGGTGGGCGTATGGAATAAATTGCCGGAGGAGGTAGTTAAGGCAGGTACAATAACAACATTTAAAGGACATTTGGGCAGGTACATGGATTGGAAAGGTTCAGCTGGACATTACCCAATACAGGCAAATTGGACTAGCTTGGATGGGACATCTTGGACATCATGGATGAATTGAGGCAAGGGGCCTGTTTCTGTGCTGCATGAATGCCCATACTCTCCCCCCCCCCCCCCCCCCCACCGCCACAATCACCTGCACCACCACAACCCTATCATGGAATAGAGAGTTTGGATGCATAGAGTACTTCATCCAGATTAGAGGAATCAAGAAACCGGAGACACAGGTTTAAGGTGAGAGGGGAAAAATTTAATAGGAACCCGAATCACTCACTGAGTGGTGGGTATATGGACAGGCTGTCAGAGGAGGGAGTTGAGGCACGGACATAGAAATCATACTGAAGGTAGACACAAAATGCTGGAGTAACTCAGCGGGGATAAGCAGCATCTCTGGAGAGAAGGAATGGGTGACGTTTCGGATCGAGTCCCTTCTTCAGACTGATGACAGAGGAGTGGGCGGTACAGAGATAAAATGTAGTCGGAGACAGTAAGACTGATGGGTGAACTGGGAAGGCGGAGGGATTGGAGAGAGACGGAAAGCAAGGGCAACTTGAAGTTAGAGAAGTCAAAGTTCAAACTGCTGGGGTGTAAGCTACCCAAGTGAAATATGAGGTGCTGTTCCTCCAATTTGCGCTGGGCCTCACTCTGACAGTGGAGGAGGCCCAGGACAGAAAAGTCAGATTGAGAATGGGAGGGGGAAGTTAAAGTGCTGAGCCACCGGGAGATCAGGTAAGTTTAGGCAGTCTGAGCGGAGGTGTTCGGCGAAACAATCGCCGAGCCTGCGCATGGTCTCTGCGAAATACAGGAGTTGATACCTGGAACTGTGGATACAGTATGTGGTTGGAGGAGGTGCAAGTGAACCTCTGCCTCACCTGAAAAGATTGTTGGAGTCCTTGGACGGAGTCGAGAGGGGAGGTAAAGGGACAGGTATTGCATCTCCTGCGGTTGCTGGGGAAAGTACCTGGGGAGAGGGTGGTTTGGGTGGGAAGGGACCAGTTGACCAGGGAGTTTCAGAGGGATCGGCCTCTGTGGAAAGCAGAAAGGGGTGGAGATGGAAAGATGTGGCCAATAGTGGGATCCCGTTGGAGGTGGCGAAAATGTGGGAGGATTATATGCTCTATGGGACGGCTGATAGGGTGGAAGGTGAGGACAAGGGGGACTCTGTCCTTACTACGAATGGGGGGAGGGGCAGCAAGAGCTCAGCTGCGGGATATTGGGGAGACCACAGTGAGAGTCTCATCTATAATGGATGAGGGGAACCCCCATTCCTTAAAGAAATCATGCTGTTGGGTTGCATCACAGCTTGGTTTGGGAAGAGCTCTGCCCATGACTGCAAGTAATTGCAAAGAGCTGTGCAAAAGTAGCCCAGTCCATCACACAGACCATAAGACAAGGGAGCAGAATTAGGTTGTTGAACCCATCAAGTCTACTCCACCATTCAATCTATCTTTCCCTCTCAACCTCATTTTCCTGCCTGTAACCTTTGACACACTTACCAATCATGAATCGATCAATCTCTGCTTTAAAAATACCCAATGACGGCATCCACAGGTGTCTGCGGCAATAAATTCCACAGATTCATCACCCATTTGCTAAAGAAATTAACACTAGGCTCCCCGCTACTGACTCCATCTGCATGTCACGCTGACTCGGGAAAGCAGTCAACATATCAAAGAATTTTGCACGCCCCTCTTTCCTTCTCCTCCCCGTTGGGTCAAAGATACAGAAGCTTGAAAGTACGCTCTACCAGACTCTGAAAAGGTTATTCCCATCTGGTATCAGGCTTCTCAATGGTCCTTCCATAAGCGAGGATACAGTTTGATTTTGTTCAACCTCATTGCAGACCTCGGACATTGTCTCTGAAACTGTTGCTCTACAATGCAGAAAACTATACCCTGCTCTCTGTATCTTTCCCTCCCCTACATATTATACACGAGTTTGCCTTGATTGTGTTTATGTGTAGTATTATGTGGACAGCACAGTGGCGCAGAGATAAGGTTTCTGCTTTACAGCCCCAGAGACCCAGGTTCGATCTTGAATACGGGTGATGTCTGTACACAATTTGTACATTCTCCCTCTGACTGCGTGAGTTTCCTCCCACACTACAAAGATGTGCAGGTTAGTGGGTTAATTAGCTTTGGTAAATTATGAAATAATCCTCAGTATGTAGGATAGTATTAGTGTCGGGGGTGATCGCTGGATGGTGCCGACTTAGTGGGACAAAGGGTCTGTTTCTGTGCTATATCTCTAATATCTAAAGTAAATCCGAATTTGATTGGACAGCATGCAAAACAATGTGTAGGAAAGAACTGCAGATGCTGGTTTAAATCGAAGGTTGGCACAAAATGCTGGGGTAACTCAGCGGGTCAGGCAGCATCTCTGGAGAGAAGGAATGGGTGACGTTTCATGTCGAGACCCTTCTTCAAACTTTTTATTAACAGAAGCAATGGGTCTGCCAGGGCAGTTCTGTTTGTGGATTTTGGGGAGAAGATAAAATCGAGCCGTGCGGGGCTGGGGAACGATAAGGTTTAGAGGGCAGAGAGCCGGAGGTAATGACATCAGAAATGGTGTGTGATATTAAGGTCTGGTGCTCGTCTGTGGGATCATGGTCCAAGGTTAAGTAGGAGGAGATGTCTGAGAGTTGTCGTCTGGCCTCAGCCCGGTAGAGGTCAGTGCGCCAGACTACCACGGCACCTCCCTTGTCAGCGGGTTTGATTATCAAGTCGGGGTTGCTGCAGAGTGAGCGGAGGGCTGTATTTTCAGGGAGGGTGAGGTTAGAGTTAGTAAGGGGAGCGGAAAATTTGAGGCGATTGATGTCCCGCCGGCAGTTGGAAATGAAAATGTCTAAAGAAGGTAGATGGCCATCCGGGGGAGTCCAAGAGGAGGGGTCTGTTGGAGACGGGAGAAGGGGTCATCACTGGGTGGTGAGGATTCCTTCCCACAGAACAAAGGCATGAATGCGGAGGCGACAGAAGAAGAGCTCTACATCGTGGCAGACCAGATGCCTGTCCCACTGAGTTACTCCAGCATTTTGTGTCTTCACACAAAACAATGTTAGGTACATGTGAGAATAATAAACCTAAACCGAAAACTCAATTTGAAAGACAGTTGGACAAGTACGTGGATAGAAAAGGGTTTGAGGGATACAAAACGCGGGCAAATGGGACTAGGTCAGATGGGATATCCAGGTTGGCATGGATGCGTTGGACAAAAGGTAGACACAAAAAACTGTAGTAACTCAGCGGGACAGGCCGCATCTCTGGAGAGAAGGAATGGGTGACGTTTCAGATCGAGACCCTTCTTCAGATGTGGGGCCAACGGGCCTGTCCCCATGGTGTATGACTCTTTGAAGACACTTACTTTGTAGAAGACGGAAGCCTCCTCGATGGGGATGATGACGTGGCCTTGGTGCTCACTGGAGCAAGAGCAGACGATGCAGATGGCACCCTGGCACTCCAGGCAGAAGAGCTTGTGTCTCTCCTGGTGCCACTGGCAGTAGAAGGCCGGCTGTCCCTGGTGGGGATCCAGCTTCAGCTCCTTCACACCCTCCACAATGTTGGCCAGCTTGCGGTTGGGCTTCAACCTCTTGTCCTTGAACACCTCCCTGCACTCGGGGCAGGAGTAGAAGGCGTCGCCCTTCTTCCAGCTCCGCGAGATGCACAGTCGGCAGAAGTTGTGGTCGCACTCCAGGGCCACCGGCTCCTGGAAGAAATCCAGGCAGATGGAGCAGGTCACCTCGCTGTAGAGTCGACCAAGGGGTGGTAGGGAGGCCATTATCCAAGGTCCAGCCTTCCCTGTAACCTCCGTCAAAATCTGTGGAGTAAAACACAAACATCTAAATTTAGTGTCTCCCTGCGTGGTTTCATGGTTGATCAGGTGGAACCTGTGGTGTACACGTCCTATAGGCTCCCAGTACGAATGTTCCTCTGGAGATCAGAGCTTTCAACTTAGGCCAAAGCTCCAGCATGAAGGGAGTGGTGGCACAGTGACGCATCGGTAGAGTTGCTGCCTTACAGCACAAGAGACCCGAGTTCCATCCCACGAGTGCAGTCTGTGCGGAGTTTGTACGTTCCCTATGTGACCACGTGGGTTGTCTCTGGGTGCTCCGGTTTCCTCTAACATTCTAAAAAGGTGCAGGTTTGTAGGTTAATTGGCTTTATTGTAAATTGTCCCTGGTGGGTAGGATAGTGCTGGTGTACGGGGTGATCACCGGTCGGCATGGACTCGGTGGGCCAAATGGCCTGTCTTCACTCTGTATCTCTAAAGTCTAAAGTCCAAGGAGTGCTCCTGCCTTGTCAGAGGCACCATCTTTCACCGCCAACACAAGATCATAAATCCCAGTGTGGGATCACTGAATTCAGAATGATTTCCTGAGTCCAGTTTCAGCGTTAAAAACATTTTATTCAGGTAAAATAGTTATTTGGTATCAGAGCAAAGTATTAAAAGATCTGCAGACCTTAACTAAAAACTGAACATATCAAGTTAATAAATCATAAAGCTATCTAATTATAACTAAAAGACTGAAGACTGAACTGGTCATTCAACGAAAAAATTCCACACAGAACTCACTTTGTACACGCAGCTGAAAAACAGGCTTCTTTACCTATATAGGATGATCTATGTATCTGTATCCAAGGGCCCCTACAGGATGATCTATGTATCTCTGTATCCAAGGGCCCCAGGACCTAATCTACAGGTCGGGCGGGCTAGGACTTTATTCCTTGCAGTGCAGGAGGATGAGGGGTCATCTAACAGAGGTGTATAAGATAATGATCTGCATCTACATAGAATAGAAAAACTGTATCCAGTAAAAACATATACAAGCCATACACGTTGAATAGGTACTGTGAAGAGAAAATTGGGCATAGTGCAGAATATTGTATTACAGTTACAGAGAAATGGCTTGTAACATGTAACCTGGCCATTTACAACATTGGTCTTTTTACGATCTTCGTGTATGCAAACATCCTATTGTCAACACAGAAAATGTTGGAGTAATCAGAGTAACTCTCTGGGAGATAGACACAAAGTGATGGAGTAACTCAGCGGGTCAGGCAGCATCCCAGTAGAATGTGCACAGGTGATGCTTTGTGTTGGAACCCGATGGCTGGTAATAGATGAACACATGCTGTGTCCTGTTCCTCCTCTTTTCCAGCTTTCTTTCCCAACCCCAACAATCAGTTGGAAGAAGGGTTCTGACTAAAAACTTCATTGATTCACATTCTCCTAGGTGGATAACCTCACATTTATCCACATTATATTGCATTTGCCATGCATCTACCCACTCACCCAACCTATCCAAGTCACCCTGCGACCTCATAGCATGCTCCTCGCAGCTCACAGTGCCACCCAGCATTGTACATGCACTCCGAGATCCATCTGCTCTAGAACTTGCTCCAGTAAGTTCCTGTCTAATACCATTAAAGTTGGCTTTGCTCCAATTCAGAATTTTATCATGCAGGCCTGCCCTGTCTTTTTCCACCACAACTTTAATACTCTTAGAACAGTGGTCGCTGCTCCTAAAAAGTTTGCTGACGGACATTTCAGTCACTTGCCAGATCCATCAACCTGTTCAAAACTTTGAACAATAAACCAATTCCCACAAAATTCAAGCTTCAGGTTTTCCCTGTGGCAAAATATACTCTGTTCCCACAAATTTCAAGTAAATTAATTTCCACTGCATTTAGTTATCAACAATTTAAAATTCATCATCAGAGAGTCAGAATCATATGGCATGGAAACACGCCACATGTCGGAAGGAATTACAGATGCTGGTTTACACCAAAGATAGACACAAAATGCTGGGGTAACTCAGCGGGACAGGCCCATTTCTGGATAGAATGAATGGGTGACATTTTGGGTCGAGACCCTTCTTCAGGGCCCAAAACATCACCCATTCCTTCTAACCAGTGATGCTGGCTGTCCCGCTGAGTTACTCCAGCATTTTGTGTCTGTCTTTGATGGAAACAAGCCATTTGCCTCAACTGATCCAAACCCAATAAGATGCCTCATCTAAGTAAGACCCATTTGTTTGCATTTGACCCATATCCAAACAAATGTTTTTTATCCATGCACCGATCAAAATGCCTTCTAAATGTTGTTTTTGTACCCGCTTCAACCACTTCATCTGGAACGTTCCACCCCCAGTGTAAAACGATTGCCCCACAGGCTGCTATTGTCTATCCCCTCTCACATTACACCGATGTCCCTATTTCTTCATTTCCCTATCCAGGGAAACAAAAAAATGTACAGTCACCATTTCTATTCCCCTTATTATTTTAAACACCTCTATAAAAGATTACCCCTCAGCCCCCTGCACTGCAAGGAATAACGTCCTAGACTAACTCATCTCTCCCTATAGCTCCTGCCATTAACCTTGTCAATTTCTAGTTTAGTGTTACAGCATGAAACAAGCCCTGTGGCCCACTGAGTCCATGCTGGCCAGCAATCATCCATATACTAGTTCTATCCCACACTCAAGGGACGATTTACAGAAGCCAATTAACCTACAACCCTGCACGTCTTTGGAATGTGGGAGGGGGGAGGGCGAGTGAAAATGCTCCACTGAACTAAAAAACCTTGAACCATGTTTCAAATCGCGGAGATAGAATGCGGAAGGAACGTGGAGAATGCGATTGGATGAACTACAACGTTGATAAGGGAAGTTAATTTTAAACTCGACAGTTTGAAGAAGGGTCTCGATCCGAAACGTCACCCATTCCTTCTCTCCAGAGATGCTGCCTGACCTGCTGAGTTACTGCGGCTCTTTGTGTCTATCCTCGGGAGTCTGATACATCAGCGGAACATGCAAGAGCATGAAACAGAACAGTGTCGTCACATGTTTAGAGAGAAGACACGTTTAGACGGTTTGCTCCGTTAGTGCAGCACAGTGGTGCAGCTGATAGAGCTGCTGCCTCGCAGCGTCACGGTCCCGGGTTCGAGCCTGCCCTCGGGTGTTGTATGTGTAGCGTTTGCACATTCTCTCTGCGACCGCGTGACCACATCCGAAAGACGAGCGGTGTTTGTGGGTTAATTGGCCTCTTTAAAAATGCCGCCCGCCTGTCTCCATACGGTCTCTCTAAACTTACCGATCCAATGTCAAACACAATTAGTAACAATGAAGGACATGTGAAAAGTTCAGCGCCTTTGTATCCGTCCAGGCTTGTTATAATGAGCGCTTATACAGGGGAATCCGCTTTCTACCAGTGAACTTTGCACACTTAAATCCCTGTCCGAGTGTCGGTCCGAGTCCAGGCTTCATGTCCAAACACCGCTTTGCAGCCTGCGCCTGAGTTACTATTTAAAGCGCCGTATTACGCAAGGTCGTTAAAAAGTTACAGAGGCCTTCGATTCTCTTTAGCCCGGCGCCCAATGTTTACATGTAGTTTGATCGCAAAAAGACGATCTTCGAGCGTGAAATTTTTTTATCGAGGGTTGAATGAACTCACCGGAACATTGCAAATAAAATATTTTTTCTCGCTGGAAGTTGCAAACCGCTCGGGTGTGCATTTAGTGCACTGCACTGATTACTTCTAGTGCGACTGACTCTCCTCATGGGAACGTGTGTATTTAGGTAAAGCCTTGTGTGCCCGACATGTTCACAGCTTGCAAGTTCCAGCTTCGGAACCCTCGATATATCCCGACATGTGTTGGGTCGCGCCGTACCTGAGTCGGCCGTTGAGGCGAGTTGCAGTAGGAGCCGTTACAAAACCGCACCTCAAGTTGCCTTCACTTGTGGCGAGGGTTTCACTCGCTACTGGCAGCTTTTGATTCTGCCCGCAGGGAGACAGACTGGTGAAGTTGAACGTATTGCAGCACCGGCCACAGCCGACAGTGGCGCTACTGAGCGAGTTCGGTGGCCGGCAGCGTTGCAGTGCCAGTGAAAGAGTCTAACAGAATACAATACAATACAATACAATACAATATATCTTTATTGTCATTGTACCCAGGGGTACAACGAGATTGGGAATGCGCCTCCCATACGATGCAATAATTTAGGTAATTTAGACAGCAGCAACCCAACGAAACGAACAGTTGTAACAGTTTTGGACAGGGTAAAGTGCAAGTTGATCTATGCGTTGTGGCCATCCGGCTCAGCAGGACCGGTTCATAGCAGCTATGGCCCTGGGGATGAAGCTGTTCCTGAGTCTGGAGGTGCGGGCATAGAAGGCCTTGTATCGTCTGCCCGATGGAAGGAGTTCGAACAGACTGTTGCAGGGGTGTGAAGAGTCTTTGTGGATGCTGGTGGCTTTTCTGAGGCATCGTGTGTTGTAGATGCCCTCCAAGTCTGGTAGCTGTGTTCCGATGGCCCTCTGAGCTCTATGGACTACCCGCTGTAGAGCTTTCCTTTCTGCCTCCGTGCAGCTGAGGTACCACACAGGGATTCCATGCGTTAGGATGCTCTCTATGGTGCAGCGGTAGAAGGACGTCAGCAGCTGTTGGGGTAGACCAGACTTTTTCAGTGTTCTTAAGTAGAACAGTCTTTGTTGTGCCTTCTTGACCAGCGCAGCAGTGTTATTGGACCATGTTAGGTCCTCCGAAATGTGAGTGCCCAGAAACTTGAAGCTGGACACTCTCTCCACACTGACCCCATTGATAGAGATCGGGGCATATTCCCCGTTATGTGACCTACGGAAGTTGATGATCAGCTCCTTGGTCTTGGTGGTATTTAGGGACAGGTTGTTATCCGAGCACCAGTCCGCCAGGTTCTGCACCTCCGCTCTATAGTTTGTTTCATCCCCGTTGGTGATCAGCCCGATCACCGTTGTGTCATCTGCAAACTTGACAATGGTGTTGGTGTCGAATGCAGGAACACAGTCGTGTGTGAAGAGGGAGTAGAGCATGGGGCTCAGAACACAGCCCTGTGGTGTGCCGGTACTCAGGGTGATAGTGGAGGACAGGTGCGGGCCCATTCTCACTGCTTGCGGTCGTTCCAGCAGGAAGTCCAGGATCCAGTCACATAATGACTGTGTGGGAAGGAACTACAGAGATGTTGGTTTAAAGCGAAGATGGACACAAAAATTCGGAGTAACTCAGCGGGCCAGGCAGCATTTCTGGGGTAAAGGAATAGGGGACATTTCGGGTCGAGACCCTTCTTCAAACTTACCACCTCATGTTCGTGTGTCTATCTTCGATTTAAACCAGCATCTGCAGTACTTTCCTACATGTTTTTCTTTTATTTTTCATTGATTTTGAAGCACTGAAACAGGCCCCTCGGCCCATCTCGTCAATGTCGACCAAGATGTTCCATCTACCTGCCCGCGTTTGGCCCTTATCCCTCGAAACTTTCCTGTATTCACTGGAATTTAGACTTGTATTCACTGGAATTTAGAAGGATGAGAGGGGATCTTATAGAAACATATAGAATTATTAAGGGATTGGACACGCTAGATGCAGGAAACATGAGTCCAGAACCGGGGGCCACAGTTTTAGAATAAGGGGTAGGCCATTTAGAACTGAGATGAGGAAAAACCTTTTCATGCAGAGTTGTGAATTTGTGGAATTCTCTGTCTCAGAAGGCAGTGGAGGCCGATTCACTGGATGCATTCAAAAGAGAGTTTGATAGAGCTCTTAGGGCTAGTGGAATCAAGGGCTATGGGGAGAAGGCAGGAACGGGGTACTAATTGTGGATGATCAGCCATGATCACATTTAATGGCGGTGCTGGTTCGAAGGGCCGAATGGCTTCCTCCTGCTCCTAATGTCTATGTATCTACAGTATGTATCTATGTATCGATCCACATCCCTGTTCAAATGTCTTTTTAAATGTTGTTACAGTACCAACCTCAACTACGTCCTCTGGCAGCTGGTTCCAAATCTCCACCATCTTCTGAAAAACTTGCCCCTCAGGTTCCTATTAAATCTTTCTCTACTCACCTTAAATCTATGTCCTCTGGTTCTTGTAAAAACAAGGAACTGCAGATGCTGGTTTATACCACAGATAGATTCAAAGTGCTGGAGTAACTCAGTTGGCCAGGCATCATCACTGGAGAAAATGGATTAGGTGACATTTTGTGTCAGGACTCTTCTTCAGACTGAATGTAGGGGGTGGGGTGAGAGCCAGAGGAGAGAAAAGACCAGAACAAATCAGGGTCAGCAAAGGACCTAAAGCAGGGTTGAACCTTGCTTGGCCCATTGTTGGCTGGGGAAGGTGTGATCTGAAGAATCTGAGGTGACCTGTAGAACTGGTGAAATGACCAGGGTGGTGGAAGGGGGGGCTCATTTACCCGGTTCCTGAGAACCATCTGAGGCAGGATAGGTGCCCTGCCCAATGGCCCATTGGCCGGTGTAACCGGGAGGGAGCTGGAGATGTTGCATGAGAGGAGCGTGGGCTGGTGGGAGGGTGACCCGGGGTATTGCCTCCAACACCTTAATGGTCGGCCGCAGGAGCCGTTCCTGGGACACTGAGATGTCCAGGAGAGGAGAGGGATGTTGGTTCGTGCAAGGGCTCCAGTACATCGAGCGGGTGGACCGACCGGCCTTTGGACATTGAATAATGACGCCAAAACATGGTGGCGCCCGCATGTGTAATATATGCAAAAATAATCATTGTGCAGTTGCACATGTGCCAAATAAAACACTATTCAACCTATTGAACTATTGAGCGTCTGACACCTCATTCTCATAGAGTCATAGATTGATACAGTGTGGAAACAGCCCCTTCAGCCTAACTCGCCCACACCTGCCAACAATGTCCCAGCTACCCTAGTCCCACTTGCCTGCGCTTGGTCCATAACCTTCCAAAACTTGTCCTATCCATGTACCTGTCCAACTGTTTCTTAAACGATGGGATAGTCCCAGGCTCAACGACCTCCTCTGGCAGCTTGTTCCATACACCCACCACCCTCTGTATGAAAATGTTACCCCTCGGATTCCTCTTAAATCTTTTCCCCTTCACCTTGAACCTATATCCTCTGGTCCTCAATTCCCCTACTCTGTGTAAAAGACTCTGTGCATCTACCCGATCTATTCCTCTCATGATTTTGTATACCTCTATAAGATCTCCCCTCATCCTGCGACTCTCAATGGAATAGAGATTTTTATTTTCTTGATCTCTTTTACTCCATCACAGGCGACAGACTATCAACTGATCCGTACTCTAAACCCACAGACTCCAACAGTTATCTGGACTGCTCCTCCTCCTACTCTACTTTTTGCAAAAATGCCACCCTTTACTCTCAATCTCTTCATCTTCGCCGCATCTGCTCCCGAGAAGAGGTTTCCCATTTGAGATGTCCTCTGTCTTTAGTAAGTGTGGTTCCCCCCCGCTGTCAAAGATGGATCCCTCACCCCCTTCTCCTCTGTGTCCCATAGTTCTGCTCTCACTGCCCCTTGCCCCCAGACTAGAGAAAGGATAGAGTTCCCCTGATCCTCACATTTCATCCAGTGCATTATGCTCCAATATTTCCGTCTCCTTCAACATGACCTCACCACGAGACACATTTTCCCATCCCCAACTCTTCCTGTTTTCTTCAGAGACTGATCCCTCCACAAATCCCTGGTTCACTCATCCCTTCAACCAACACCCTCCCCTCCCCAGATACTCTCCCCTGCAACCGCAGGAGATGTAACACCTGCCCTTTTACTTCCTCTGTCATATCCATCCAGTGATTCCAACAGCCCTTCCAGGTTAGAAAGAGGTTCACGTGCACCTCCTCTAACTTCATCTACTGCACCTGATGTTCCAGCTGTGCCCCCTGTGCATCAGCGAGAGCAAATGTAGACGAGGCAACTGTTTCACTGAACACCTGCCAGAACTGCCAGAGGAGGTAATTGAGGCAGGGCTTGTCCCAACATTTAAGAAACAGTTAGACAGATACATGGATAGCACAGGTTTGGAGGGATATGAGCCAAATGTGGGCCGGTGGGACTAGTGCAGCTGGGACATGTTGGCCGGTGTGGGCAAGATGGGCCTATTTCCAGGCTGTATCACTCTATGACTCTATGACCTGCTAGGTCTCCTAGTTACAATTTTAACTCCCCTTCACATTCCCCTATTGATCTTTCTGTCTTGGGCCTCCTTCATTGTGAGAGTGAGACCACAAACAAACTGGAGGAACAGCACCTCATATGTTGTTTGGGTATCATGCAACCCAATGGTATGAATATTGAATTTTCAAATATTAGGTCACGAACCAAAAACCGGCCGACTCAACCTCTCCCTACAGGTCAACCCCTCTAGTTGTGGCAACATCCTCGTGAATCCTCTCTGTCCTGGCAATGTCCTTGTAAGTCATCTGTGCACCCTTTCCAGCTTGACAACATCTTTCCTACAACATAGAACTGAACACTATACTCTAAATGCGGTCTCACAAACGTCTTATACAACTGCAACACGACCTCCTAATTTCTGTGCTCAAATGCTCTCATTGATGAAGGCGATGTACCAAAAGCCTTTTTGACCACCTTGTCGACCTGCGACTCGACCTTCAAGGAACCATACACCTGCATTCTTAGATCCCTCTGCTCTCCAACACTCCCCAGAGCCGTACCATTCACTCTGTAGGCACCTCACATTTCTCTGTATTAAATTCCATCAACCATTCTCCAGCCCACCTGTCCAATCGATCAAGATCGTGCTGCAATTTTTCACAACCATCTTCATTGTCTTTAAAACCATCCACTTTTGCATCTTTAGTAAACTTTCTATTCTTGCCATGTATGTTCTCAACCAAATCATTGATATAAACGTAAAACAGTAACAGCCCAGCGCCGAACCCTGAGGCACGCCACTAGTCACAGGCCACCAGTTTGGGAAGATACCCTCCACCATTACCCTTTGCTTCCTCCCATGAAGCTGATTTTCTATCCATTCAGCTATCTCTCCTTTGATCCCTTGCAATCTAACGTTCCAGAGCAGCATACCATGTGGTAATCTAGCAATGTATGTGCCAACAGACACAGCTATCTAAAATCAGTCTGAAGAAGGGTCTCGACCCGAAAAGTCACCCATTCCTTCTCTCCAGAGATGCTGCCTGACTCGTTGAGTTACTCCAGCATTTTGTGAATAAATACTTTCGATTTGTACCAGAATCTGCAGTTATTTTCCTTCACAGCTATCTGAACTATATGATAGCAGCACTAATGAGACTTTTAAAAAAGCTTTTAACAAGGCACATGGATATGTGTAGAATGGAGGGCTATGGATCATGTACAGGCAGATGAAATTAGTATGAGCTGGCATCATGTTCAACACAGACATTGTGGGTCGAAGGGCCTGTTCCTGTGCTGTACTATTCTGTGTTCTATGTACACCTCCTCCCAACTGCTTCCTTTAATGAGCCTATTTTATTCCCCCAATTTCACCCTCCCCATTATATCTCGAGTGATGGTGAAACTTTTTTCGTGCAGAGAAAGTAAGTTGCCATTTGTCGGAGCAAAACGAAGGATACAGAGAAGATTTACAAGGATGCTGCCAGGACTCGAGGGCCTGAGCTACAGGGCGAGGACCCTCTTCCTTGGAGTGCAGGAGGATGAGGAGTAATCCTTTCAAAGTGCACAAAATCATGAGAGGGATAAATTGGGAAGATGCACAAAGTCACGTGCCCAGAGTAGGGGACACGAGAACCAGAGGATATAGGTTTAAGGTGAGGGGAGAAAGATTTAATGGGAACCAGAGGGGTAACATTTTCACACCAAGTGTGGTGGGTGTATGGAGCGAGCTGCCAGAGGAGGTAGTTGAGGCAGGCATTATCACAATGTTTAAAAATCATTGAATGTCTGCAATGAAGCAGAGGAGAATCACACTGTACTCTTGCTGATGGAAAGACTGTTCTGGACCCTGATAATGGAGACATTCTCCCCAGTCTCATACAAGCAAGCTACAAGGCTGATCTCCCAATCACTTCCTCTGTGTCTGCCATCAAAGATCACTCCGAGTTCCGCTCCCTAGTATTAATCTGTTTAAACACTGAAGACAGTGAAACAATCTGTTGTTTCCACGAAAGAGATGCATGATGCGTTCACTTATAGCAACCGCTTGCCACGACCTGTGCCATTTAATCAGTAATCAAACAATCAGTCCCTCTTGTGAATTCCTGCACATGATTCATAGAAACATAGAAAATAGGTGCAGGAGGAGGCCATTCCGCCCTTCTAGCCAGCACCGCCATTCATTGTGATTATGGCTGATCATCCACAATCAGTAACCCGTGCCTGCCTTCTCCCCATATCCCTTGATTCCACTAGCCAATAGAGCTCTATCTAACTCTCTCTTAAATCCATTCAGTGAATTGGCCAGCACTGCCTTCTGTGGCAGTGAATTCCATAAATTCACAACTCCCTGGGTGACAAAGTTTCTTCTCATCTCAATTTTAAATCGCCTCCCCTTTAATCTAAGACTGTGCCCCCTGGTTCTGGACTCCCCCAACATTGAGAACATTTTTACTGCATCTAGCTTGTCCAGTCCTTTTATAATTTTATATGACTTTATAAGATCCCCTCTCATCCTTCTAAACTCCAGTGAATACAAGCCTAGTCTTTTCAATCTTTCCTCAAATGACAGTCCCGCCATCCAAGGGATCAAGCTCGTGAACCTACGCTGCACTGCCTCAATTACAAGGATGACCTTCCACAAATTAGAAGACCAAAACTGTACACAGTACTCCAGATGTGGTCTAACCAGGGCCCTATACAACTGCAGAAGAACCTCTTTACTCCTATACTGAAATCCTCTCGTTATGAAGGCCAACATGCCATTAGCTTTCTTCACTGCCTGCTGTACCTGCACACCAACTTTCAGTGACTGGTGTACAAGGACACCCAGGTATGGCTGCACTTCCCCCTTACCTAACCTGACACCATTGAGATAATAATCTGCCTCCTTGTTTTTGCCGCCAAAGTGGATAACCTCACATTTATCTATATTATACTGCATCTGCCACGCATCTGCCCACTTACTGAACCTGTCCAGGTCACCCTGCAATCTCCTAACATCCTCTTTGCAGTTCCCACTGCCACCCAGCTTTGTGTCATCTGCAAACCTGCTAGTGTTGCTTCCAATTCCTTCGTCCAAATCATTAATATATATGGTAAACAGTTGTGGCCCCAACACCGAGCATTGCGGCACTCCACTCGCCACTGCCTGCCATTCTGAAAAGGACCCGTTTACTCCTACTCTTTGCTTCCTGTCCGCCAACCAATTCTCTAAACATGTCAACACCTTACCCCCAATATCATGTGCTCTAATTTTGCTCACCAATCTCCCGTGGTCGGGTAGTGGGGCAGTGGACTTACCATGGGAGCCTGCGATCCCTTGCCTGGGATCAACGCCTGTGGATTCCAGCATCGAGGAGCTCGCAGTCTCAGGTAGAGACTGCTGTCAGGAAGCTCCAAAGTCGCCAGAGGTTCGACTAGGCCCGAACTGGGGTCCGATCGCCCGACGTGAATAGTTGAGATCCCCCAATGCGAGAGCTTGATCGCCCCAATCCAGAGCCCGACCGCCGACTATGGGAGCCAGGATCGCCCGTCAATGGAAGGCTCAAGGCCCCCGACTGTGGGAGAACAAACAAGGGAAGAGATTGAACTTTTTTTCGCCTTCCTTCACAGTGAGGAATGTGGAGGAGTCACTGCGGTGGATATTTAAAATGTATTTTTGTGTTTTGTTGCTTTTTATTGGTATGACTGTATGGCATATCAAATTCCTTGTATGTTGCAAAACATACTTGGCTAATAAAGTATAATTATGATTATGAAATGATTCCTGTGGCAGAGTGGTCTAGTCCCAGTCAGACAGAGTGTTAGAAAGTTGGGTAGGGCATTTACGACTGGGATAAGAAAACAATCATTTGACCTTGTAAGATGCAACGGATAGAGAAATAAAGTCTTCAGACTTCTCTACCCTGGAAGGCCCTGGGGGTTCAGGCCTTGTCTATTCAAAAAAGAGATTTGAAGATTTATGTGCCTTGAGAAATTAAAAGACGTGGAGAGTAGGATAGAAAAAATGGTGCGGAGGTGGAACATTTATATTTTAATGATAGTGAGTAGTCGTGGTATTAGTAATGGTTTACTATTGTCACATGTATCGAGATACTGTATCAAAAATTGTCCAGGTTATTCACACCATCCAGATCATGAGTATAATCACAC
Organism: Rhinoraja longicauda; assembly: GCF_053455715.1. NCBI lineage: Eukaryota > Metazoa > Chordata > Chondrichthyes > Rajiformes > Arhynchobatidae > Rhinoraja > Rhinoraja longicauda. The sequence continues at coordinate 23,493 of NW_027602055.1, read as the reverse complement.
CACATCCGTACAACGAACAATGCAAAAAGAGAACGCGAACAGAATGCAGAATATAATGTCACAGCCACAAATAAATGTGCAGGTTGAAAATGAAAGCTTCAAGGTACAGAACTTCCAGATTGGAAGATCCGAACTATACCCTTAGCTTATAGGAGAACCGTTCAGTAATCTGATAACAGCCGGGAAGCTGTTCTTGAATGAGATTGTATGTGGTTTCAAGCTTTTGTATCATCAGCCTGATGGGAGAGAGGGGAAGATGTTATGACAAGGGTGTGTGGGCCTTTACCGGAGCAGCGGGAAGAGTAGATGGGATTAATGGCGGGGGCAGCTGGTCTGTGTGATGGGCTGGGCTGTGTGATGGGCTGGTCTGTGTGATGGGCTGGGCTGTGTGATGGGCTGGGCTGGTCTTTGTGATGGGCTGGGCTGTGTGATGGGTTGGGATGTGTGATGGGCTGGGCTGTGTGATGGGCTGGGCTGTGTGATGGGCTGGACTGGGCTGTGTGATGGGCTGGGCTGTGTGATGGGCTGGGCTGTGTGATGGGCTGGGCTGGGCTGTGTGATGGACTGGGCTGTGTGATGGGCTGGGCTGCATCCACAACTCTCGACAATGTCTTCTGGTCTTGGGCAGCACAGTTGTCAAATCCAACTGTGACGCCCACCGAGAGGGTGCTTTTTATGGTGAATCTTTATGGAGATTATCATTTGGTTGCCCCTGTTCCTATTTTTCCACATTCTGACCAGTCACACATATCTCATTTATCCTGCCCCACCATGCATTTCTCTGTCTAGGATAGAGCCTTTAATCACAATATTACTGACATCCTCTGTTGGCTGCTGAACAACTGCATCATTGCACCTTTGTCGGCTGTTAATTTACTGGTCGACGCCATCACTTTGGTTCAACTCTGACCCCGGCATAGAATTATGTTCCCCCACTGCCCTTGGATGTCAATAAGAAGTCAAGTCTTATTTCAAGGGGGCAAGGACACAAAAACAAGGATGTGATACCGAGGGTTTATAAAGCGCTGGTCAGGCCGCATTTGGAGTACCGTGAGCAATTGTGGACACCATACCTGAGGAAGGATGTTCTGACCCTGGACATGGTCCAGAGGAGGTTTACAAGAATGGTCCCAGGAACATGTGATGAGCATGCACTAGGCCTGTAGACGTGGGAGTTTAGAGGAATGAGGGAGGACCACGTTGGAATGCACCAAAGAGTGAAAGGCTTGGATAGAGTGAATGGGGAGGGGATGTTTCCACGAGTGGGAGAGTCCAGGACTGGACGACATAGCCTTAGAATTAAAGGATGTTTCTTTATGAAGAAGATGAGAAGGAATTTATTTAGTCGGAGGCTGGTGAATCTGTGGAAGTCGTTGCCACAGAAGGCTGTGGCGGCCAAGTCAATAGATATTTTAAAAACAGAGATAGATTCTTGATTAGTACGGCTGTCAATGTTTATGTGGAGAAGGCTTGGAGAGAGAGATAGATCAGCCATGATTGAATGGCGAAGTAGACTTGATGGGCTGAATGGCCTAATTCTGCTCCGATCACTGATGACGACCTTATGAAGTCGTCGCTTGACGCTGAATCAAGCATCCCTTGAATGTTGAGCCAAAGGATCGGAAGAACAGGACTCCTTACCAAAAGAATACAAATGGCAGTGACGAAGAGAGGCAGGCACAGAGGAAGAGAGCTAGTCTTTACGCAGGTAAAGTAAGAAAAGGGGGATAGATAAACTCGAGACTCCGGTTCACAGCTCAGGGCCGTGCGCAGTAGTGAGCCCGGAACTGCCCAGAGTGATCCTGTTTATTGCAGTCACTCGTGTCAATTACCGAGCGCGGACATTAGCTGTTCATTCAAATGGAAAGAGCTGGAGATGTTTGTGAGATGAAGTGTGCGGAACTGTGATGTAATTTGGTCTCCCAGTGGAGAAGGATGACGTATCATATCATATCATATCATATATATACATATGATATGATATGATATGATACGTCATCCTTCTCCACTGGGAGACCAAATTACATCACAGTTCCGCACACTTCATCTCACAAACATCTCCAGCTCTTTCCATTTGAATGAACAGCTAATGTCCGCGCTCGGTAATTGACACGAGTGACTGCAATAAACAGGATCACTCTGGGCAGTCGGAAACAGGCCTTTTCGGCCCTCCAAGTCCGTGCCGCCCAGTGATCCCCGCACATTAACACTATCCTACACCCACTAGGGACAATTTTTACATTTACCCAGCCAATTAACCTACATACCTGTACGTCTTTGGAGTGTGGGAGGAAACCGAAGAACTCGGAGAAAACCCACGCAGGTCACGGGGAGTACGTACAAACTCCTTACAGTGCAGCACCCGTAGTCAGGATCGAACCTGAGTCTCCGGCGCTGCATTCGCTGTAAAGCAGCAACTCTACCGCTGCGCTACCGTGCCGCCCCGTATAAATCAGGCTGCACGGTGAATCGCTTCAGTGTGGCATCTGTACGGTTGCAATAACGAAATCTTGCTCCTATCCATCATAGAATGCACGGAATAGAGGCGGCTGATGCGACCATGATTTGCTACCCGATTCTTGCATTTATCGGTATACCAGGTGAGTTATTTTGTTGCCACCTCCGTCGCTTTACTTCTGATTATCTGTATTGCTTAGGAATATCTCCTCTTTTGAGTTTCAATCTAGTTTCTTGTCACATGAAGCGAGGTACAGTGAAAAGCCCTTCTTGCGTGCTAACCAGTCAGGAGAATGAAAATGCATGATTGCAACCGAGCCATCCACAGTGTACGAATACATGATCACGTTAATAACGTGAATAACGTTTAGTGCAAGATAAATCCAGTAAAGTCCGATCAAGGATATGTGTAGTGAGGAAATGCAGATGGCGGTTTAAACCGAAGACAGACTCGAAAAGCTGAAGTAAATCGGCGGTTCAGGCAGCATCTGTGGAGAAAAGGAATAGGTGACCTTTTCGTTTCGAGACTCTTCTTCAGATTGAGAGTCAGGGGGAAGTGGAACGAGAGATATAGACGGTATTTAGGACAAATGAATGGCAGGAATGCCTATTCGTTTTCTCCAGAGTTGCAGCCTGTCTGATCAAAGATAGTCCGAGGGTTTCCAATGAGGTAGAAAGTAGCTATGAAGCTGCAACTTGACTCTTAGACCCAATGCCCCGATCGATGAAGGCAATTGGTCCGTTGTTGAATATCCAACATCGTCCCCCTTCACACAGCCAATGATGTCTGCCCTGCAATATTGACAGCAGCAGTTACAATGTTCCCGGTTCAGTTATTCCCAGCGTTTCCATGGCCAAAGACACGGTCTCAATGCTGGTGTTTCACTCTGGTAATTACCTGCCTTGTCATCTTGTTACAGCAAACGTTCTCTCTCTGGTGGTCCTGTCCCGGAGAACGTGCGGCCTCTCCAAAGTGGTCATCGTTACATGCTAACTATGGCAGTCGCAGACACAATGGTCTGTATATTTAATGTCATCGTGGGTAACGTCCTCAGCTATCATTTTCCGCATTCATTCCTGGCATACACCTGTACGTGTCGTCTTACATCCTTTATACAAATATCCTGCGTGCAATTCTCCGTCTGGTCTACAGTGTCATTCACAGTCGACCGCTTCTTCGCCATTTGTTGCCAGAAATTAAAATCAAAATACTGCACCGAGAGAACCGCCGCAGTGATTCTAACGACCGTATGTTTGTTCAGCTTTTTGATCCATATTCCAGTTTATTTTCTGTATGAGCCCCGCTATGTTGCCGGTGATATACGATGGGGCTGCCGTACAGTTACGGAATATGCTTCTTCGCCCGCATGGAAGACGTACAAATGGTTGTCCAAACTGTTGGTACCACTGCTGCCACTGCCGCTGGTACTGCTGTTAAATTCACTGACCGTCAGGCACATTGTCCAGGTCAGTCGAATTCGCAGCGCCCTGAAGCGCCGAGTGGACGGTAATATCTGTGATCCCGAGATCAGAAACCGGAGGACTTCAATGATTCTGTTATTTGCAATCTCGGGCAGCTTCACTGCGCTGTGGACTCCGGTTACGATACTCGACTTGCGTTTCGAAGTCACGCAGAGTTTTGCGGTCAACGCCCCGAGGTCTCTTTATCTCGCGATTAGAATAGCGCTTCTGCTCATGTATCTGAGTTCCTGCACAAACACTTGTATTTATGCTCTTGTCCAGAGGAGGTTCCGGGAGGAAACGAAGAAGGTGATAGCATATCCATTTATTATTATCGTCCGGTTTTTAAAAAGAAATTAGACCGTCGCGTTGAATCAAAGCTCAATGCCCCGTTTCTTGCTTTACCGGCCATTTAACTACCCTTCCCATTCCCAAACCCACTTATCTGTCCTTGTCCTCCTCCGTTGTCAGAGAGAGGCCACACGCAGACTGGAGGAACAGCACCTCGTATTCTGCTGGCTTAGCTTAGAACCCAACGGTATGAAGATTGATGTGGAGGAAGGAACTACAGATGGGCGTTCAAACCGAAGACAGACACAAAATGCTGGAATAACTCAGCTGGGCAGGCAGCATCTCGGGAGAGAAGGGACGAGAAACGTCACCCATTCCTTCCCTCCACAGGTGCTCCCTGTCCCGCTGCGATACTCCAGCATTTTGTATCTATCTTCGGTATGAAGACTGAATTCTCCAATGTTAACTAATATCCCCTACACCCTCTCTCCCTTTCATGTGCCCCTAACCTGAAACGGCACCCGTTACTCCCACTATCCCCCCACCCCATGTTCCCTTCCATCGATATCCCTCCCTCTGGCTTTACATTTCACTCCCCTTCTTTCCACACCTAACACGATTTTGTATCCTTTTCACCTTTAGCCGTTTTCATTATTTTCAACCATCTGCCAATCACCCCTCCCCTCACCCGAATCCACGTAATACTACTGTTGGGAGGAACTGCAGGAGCTAGTTTCTAACGAAGATAGACATAACGTGCTGGAGTAACTCAGCGGGTCAGGCAGCATCTCTGAAGAAAAAAATGTGACGTTTCGGCTCGGAACTTTTCTTCAGACTGAAAGAAACGTCACCTATTATTTTTCTTCAGAGACGCTGCCTGACCCGCTGAGTTACTCCAGCACTTTGTACCTCTGAAGAAACGTTCCGACACGAAAGGTCACCTGCCCTTGTTCTCCAGAGATGCTGCCTGATTTACTGCATCACTTTGCGTCTATCCACCGATTACTTGCCAGGCTTTATTCCGGCCCCACGTCTCTTTTGCAGCTTTCTCCCCCTACCGCAATCGATATGAAAGAGAGACTCGACCGGAATTGTCGTCTGTCAATTCCCTCCACAGATGCTGCCTGGCCCGCTGAGTTCCATCAGCACGTTGTGTTCCGATCCTAAAACATCGCGCTGTTGATTTAACGCCGAAGGTTTGGATGACCGACCAGTGTAAGGTTACAAACAATGGAACGTAATGTTCAATTATACTTTAATCCATCTTTGCCCTGCTAATCAAATGGATTTTTAAAAAACGGGACACCTGGAAATACTCAGCAGGTCGGGCGGGCCTCTGCGAAGAGAAACAGAGTTAATATTCCAGATCTTACCAGCTAGTGAGATGGCAGGAAAATACCAAAAATGTCCTTGGTCGGAACTGACAGGAGATGGGAATCTCGCCGGAGAGAGGTGCAGAACTTCCTTAAGTCACGGGTATTCCTGGAATGAGCAGTGGTAGTGAATTTAACATTGAAGGAAAAGACGTGAAGCAGAGCAGAATCTGACCACGCCGCTGCGAAATTCGGAACCCTGTTGGGTAAATGTTGAAATGTACTAATAAGAATAGTGCAGGTGGACAATTTACACCGAACCGAGATGCAGAGAGCTTGAAACGGTAGCGTTGGGTTATTGTCCATCCATTAGCATCAAGTACTGGAGATGTAATCTGAACAGTAGAAGCCATTATCGCGTGGAAAATCACGAGGGGAATGGATAGGGTGAATGCACATTGTATGTTACCCAGATTGGGGGAATCAAGAACCAGAGGACATAGGCTTGCGGTGAGAGAGGAAATATTTAATAGGAACCTGAGGGGCAATTTTTACACTGAGCCGCTCTTGCGTATATGGAACGATCTGCTAAAGGAGGTAGTAGAGGCAGGTACAAAACTGTAACAACATTTTAAAGAGCGTAAGAAGGAACTGCAGATGCTGATTTACATCAAAGATAGACACAGATGCTGGAGTAACTCAGCGGATCAGGCAGCATCTCCGGAGCAAAAGAATAAGTGGGGTTTCGGGTCGAGACCCTTCTTCAGATTAGGAGACAGGGGAAAAGGAAAGGAGAAATATAGAAAGTAGATGGAACGAATGAATGAAGGAAATATAAAAAAACAACGATGCTCAAGGAAATGTGGAACCCACAATGGTCCATTGTTGGTGTGGGGTAGGTGATAACAAGTTGTACAGACTGTGAAATATGCGGTGCTGTTTCTCTACTTTGTATTTGGCCTCACTCTGACAATGGAGGAGGCCTGGAATAGAAAGGTCAATATTAGAATGGGAAAGGGAGTAAACGTGTTTGGCAACCGGGAGGTCACATATGTCGAGGCGGTCTGAGCGAAGGTGCTCAGCAAAACCATCGCCGAGTTTGCGCTTGGTCTCGCCGATATATAGGAATCCACACCTGAAACAACCGATACAGTAGATGACGTTGCACTACGCGCAAGTGAACCTCAACCGACGTGCAAGTTTCACCAGAAAGGACCGTCGGGGTCCCTGGACAGAGTCGAGGGAGGAGGTATAGGGACAGGTGTTGCATCTCCTGTGGTTACAGGAGAAGGTACCTGGGGTGGGGGTGGTTTGTTTGGGAAGGGATGAGTTAACCAGAGTTCCGGAGGGAACATAGAAACATAGAAAATAGGTGCAGGAGTATGCCACTCGGCCCTTCGAGCCAGCACCGCCATTCAATATGATCATGGCTGATCAACCAAAATCAGTACCAGTTCCTGCTTTCTCCCCATATCCCTTGATTCCGTTAGTCTTGAGAGCTATATTTAATTCTCTCTTGAAAACATCCAGTGGATTGGCCTCCACTGCCTTCTGTGGCAGAGAATTACACAGATTAACAAATATCTTGTTGAAAAAGTTTTTCTTCATCTCAGTCCTTAGTAGCCTACCTCTTGTTCTTAAACTGTGACCCGTGGTTCTACACTCCCCCACCATCGGAAACATTTTTCCTGCATCTACCCTGCCCAATCTCTTAAGAATTTAATATGTTTCTATAAGATCCCCTCTCATCCTTCTAAATTCCAGTGAATATAAGCCCTATCGACCTATTCTTTCAACATATGTCAGTCCCACCATCCCGTGTATTAACCTGGCGAACCTACGTTGCACTCCCACAATAGCAAGAATGTCCTTCCTCCGATTGGGAGACCAAAACTGCACACAATACTCCAGCCGTGGTCTCACCAGGGCCCTGTACAACTGCAGTAGGACCTCCTTCCTCCCATATTCAAATCTTCTCGCTATGAAGGCCAACATGCCATTTGCTTTCTTCACTGCCTGCTGCACCTCTATGCTTACTTTCAGTGACTGATGTACAAGGACATCCAGGTCTCCTTGCACCTCTCCTTTTCCTAAACTGACACCATTCAGATAACAATCTGTCTTCTTGTTCTTGCCACCAAAGTGGATGACTTCACATTTATCCACATTATACTGCATCTGCGCACTCACCCAACCTATCCAAGGCACCCTGCAGCCTCATAGAGTTCTCCTCGCAGCTCACACTGCCGCCCAGCTTTGTGTCATCCACAAACTTGGAGATGTTACATTTAACTTTTTCACCCAGTGTTGTAAATCTGTGGAATCCTGTGCCACGGAAGGCAGTGGATGCCAATTCACTGGATGTTTTCAAGAGAGAGTTAGATTTAGCTCTTCGGGCTAAAGGAATCAATGGATATGGGGAAAAGCAGGGACCCGGGGCTGATTTTGGATGATCAGCCACGATCGTATTGAATGGCAGAGCTGGCTCGAACATCTGAATGGCCGACTCCAGCACCTATTTTCCATGTTGAACCATATTGTATCATTAAATTAATCAAAACATTCAAGGCATTTCCACTGTGAGCTCTCTGCAGTCTCTTATAAAATAAACCTAAAACCGGAATATTCTGTAAGCACATCTGCACTTCCCAGAATAGCGGAATAGTAGAGCCATCGAGTCATAGATTGATACAGCGTGGAAACAGGCCATTCGGCCCAACTTGCCCAAGCCGGCCAACATGTCCCAGCTACACTAGTCCCACCTGCCCGCGTTTGGTCCATACCCCTCTAAACCTGTCCTATCCATGCCACTGTCTAACTGTTGCTTAAATATTGGATAGTTCCAGACCTCCTCTGGCAGCTTGCTCCATACACCCACCACCCTTTGTGTGAAAAGTTTACCCTCAGATTCCCTTCACCTTCATTGTTCCCTTTACCTTCAACCAATGCCCTCTTGTCCTCGATTCACCTACTCTAGGCAAGGGACTCCGTGCATCTACCCGATCTATTGATCTGCGGCACGGTGGCACAGCGGTAGAGTTGTTGCCTTGGAGCGAATGCAGTGCCGGAGACTCAGGTTCGATCCTGACTACGGGCGCCGTCTGTACGGAGTTTGTACGTTCTCCCCGTGACCTGCGTGGGTTTACTCCGAGATCTTCGGTTTCCTCCAACACTCCAAAGACGTACAGGTATGTAGGTTAATTGACTGGGTAAATGTGTTTTTTTTAATTGTCACTAGTGTGTGTAGGATAGTGTTAATGTGTGGGGATCGCTGGGCGGCGCGGACTCGGTGGGCCGATTCTAAATCTAAATCTAAATCTAGCTTGGGCAAGTTGTGCCGAAAGGCCTGTTTCCACGCTGTATCAATCTATGACTCGATGTCTCTACTATTCCGCTATTCTGGGAAGTGCAGATGTACTTACAGAATATTCCGGTTTTAGGTTTATTTTATACATTCTCATAAGATCACCGCTCATCCTCCTGCGCTCCAACGAATAAAGTTCCAGCCAACTCAACCTCTCCCTGCAGCAACATCCTCGTAAATGTTCTCTGCACCCTTTCCAGCTTGACAACAGCGTTCCTATAACATGGTGCCCAGAACTGAACAAATCACTCTAAATGCTGCCTCACCCAACGTCTTCTACAACTGCAAAATGGTTTCCTAACTTCTATACTCAATAGTCTGACTGATGAAGGACAATGTGCCACAAGGCTTTTTGACCACCGTATCTAGCTGCGACTCCACCTTCAAGGAACCATGCACCTGTACTCCAAGATCCGTCTGCCTGCAACACTCCCCAGAGCCCTACCATTCACTGTGTAGGTCCTGCCCATGTTAGACTTTCCAAAATGCAACACCTCACATTTCTCTGTATTAAATTCAATCTTCGCTGTCGTCCCGCGCCGGAAACGCAGTGTTGCAATCGGCGGGTCGAATCTGCCGGCAGAATCCAGGGCTCTGGAACTCCGGCCCGGTCAGACCGTGTAGATCCATCCCCATAGAAGACTTCTGAGGCTGAATTTGCGGGCCTGTATCTCATCTCCGTTGCGGCGTAGACTGGACATTCCGGTTCCCATCGACTCGGCGCGGCAGTGCGCGTAGGACAGCGGGGTCCGGGGCTCCTCACAGCCGACCGCGATTTCAGGAGATTCCCGGTTGGTCACCGGTTGACGATTCGCGGCCCGATCAGAGCGCCGCCGCCACTTCGCGTGTCCCCGAACCCCGCGCTGCTGCCGCCGAGCTCCCCGCCGACGCCCCCGTGCTGAAAACCCAATGTTGCAATCGGCGGGTCAAATCTTCCGGGAATCTGACGGAATCGCGATAGCCGAGATAGAGCCCTGCAAATTCGGCGTTGAAAGTCGGCTATGGGGATGGATCCACCCGGTCCGGCCGGGCCTGAGTTCCATAGCCCTGGATGCTGGCGGCAGATGCGACCCGCCGACAGCAACATTGCGTTTTCGACACGAGTCGTCGGCGGTGAACTCTGTGGGCGCTGCACGGTGTTCGGACACACCTGAAGAGCCGGCTGCGCCCCGACCGGGCCGCGAATCGTTAACTGGTGACCGGCTGTGTGAGTGTACCGCTGCCGGGAACCTGCCGATATCGCGGCTGACTGGAGACACACGGCGACCCCGCTATCCGACGCGGAATACCGCGACGAGTCGATGTGTACCGGAATGGTGAGCATAAGCCGCCGCGGAGCCGAGATACAGGCCCGCAGATTCCGCCTCGGAAGTGGTCTCTGAGTACAGATCCACCCGGTGTGGCCGGGCTGGAGATCCAGAGCAGATTCGACCCGCGCGGGGCGTCGGCGGGGAGATCGCCGGCTGCAGCGCGACTCGTCAACCGAATCTGCGGGTCTGTATCTCGGCTCCGCGACGGCGTAGGTTGGACGTTCCGGTGGACATCGACACGTCGCGGCCATCTGCGCCGGACAGCGGTGTCGCCGGGCTCCCCGATTTACCGCGATTGCGGCAGATTTCCCGGCAGCGGTACACACGCGGTCGGTCACCAGTTGACGAGTCGCGACCGGATCGGGGCCCCGACGACTCTTCGGGGTCTCCGGACCCCGCGCTGTCCCCGCCGGAGCTCCTCGCCGACGAACCCCGCGTCCAAAACGCAACGTGGCAATCGGCGAGTGGAATCTGCCGCCTGCGGACGTGTCTCTGGAGCTCCGGAAACCCGCACTCCCCGCGCGTCCGTTCCCAAGGCCGACTCCACATGCGGACTTTGCGGGTCCGTATCTGGGATCCGCGGCGCTCTGGGAAGGCCGTTCCAGTTCGCGGCTCGTTGGCCCGCGTCGGACGGCGGGGTCGCCGTGAACTCCCGGGTTACCGCGACATCGGCAGATTCCCGCCAGTGTTACACTCACGTGGCCGGTCACCAGATGATGAGTCGAGGCCCGTTCGGGCGCTGCCGACTCTTCATGTGCCTCTGAAAACATGTGCTCCACCCGCCGATCTCCCCGCCGACGAACCGGGCTGAAAACGCAAATGTTGTATTCGGCGGGTCGGATCTGCGGTTTGCGGCCGGGTCTCTCGAGCGCGGGCCGGGACACACCAGACCGATCCGTTCCCATAGACGACTTGCGATGCTGAATCTGCGGGCCTGTACGACTGCTCCGCGGCGGCCTAGGCTGAATGTTACCGGGCCCATCTACTCGTTGCGACAGCCCGCGTCGGACAGCGCGGTCCCGGGCTCCCCCAGTTCACCGCGATTTCGGCAGAGTCCACGGAAAGGTGCAGTCACCGGACAGGTCGCCGGTTGACGGGTCGCGGCCGCTCGAGGCGGTGCCGACTCTCCAGTTGTCTCCGATCACCGCGCTGCAGCCGCCGAGCCCCCCGCCGGCGCCCCGGGCAGATAACGCACGGTTACAATCGGCGGGTGGAATCTGCCGCCTGCGGTCGCGCTCGGCAACTCTGGCCCGACCACACCTGACGGATCCGACCCAAAGCAACTTCCGATGTCGGATTTGCGGGTCCGTATCTCGGCTCCGCGGCAGCCAAGGCTACCCGGTCCAGTATCCTACGACGCGTCGCGGCGACCTACGTCGGACAGCGGGATCGCCGTGCGCTCCCGGCCGATCGCTATTCCAGCGGATTCCCGGCAGCGGGACACGCACTGGGCCGGTCTCCAGTTGACGAGTTGCGACCCGATCCGCAAACCGCCGACTCCTCGGGTGTCTCTGAACACCGCGCCGCACCCGCCCAGCTCCGCGCCCACACTCTGGGCCCCAAACGCAATGTTGCAATCGGCGGGTCGAATCTGCCGCCTGCGCCCGAGACTTTGGATCTCCGGCCCTTTGCAGACGGGGTGGTTTATCCCCATTGCCGACTTGCGAGGCCGAATGTGCGAAGCTGGATCTCCGCGTTGGAGAGCGGGGTCGCCGGGCTGCCCCGATTTACCGTGACTTCGTCAGATTTCCCGGCAGAAGTTCAGTCGTGTGAGGGTTAAACAGAGAATCTCAGCTAGAATGTAAAATGGAATTACCAATTAAATTAGCAGCGCCGCGTTCCACAGCCCCTGAAAACAACATTGAAACACAGTTCTCCAGGCAGTGGGAGACACTGTCTGCACCTGTCCGTGTCAGGGGACTCGCGTTTCCTGGGAACTTCGCCTTTCTCAGGCCATTCTATGGGAAAGTGTAGCGTTGGTGAACCAAACACAGCAGCAATAGTTGGGTCGACCACCCGCGCCGCTGCCGCTAGTAGCGCAGAAACGTTGCAGACAAGGGGGGGCTTATGATGGGCTCGGGGAGGGGCAGTGGCGCGGTCTGCTCTGATGGGAAATGACATAAAGGATGGAGTTGGCGTCCTTTCGCGGAGAGATCCCCAGCCTTGGGCCGTGTGGCGGACGGTGCCGGGTGATGGAGAACAGAACCATCCTGCGGCGAGCTGTGCCGTGTACTCGGGGTTTGCGAGCGTGTACTGGGGTATTCGGGGACACGTGAGTGTACGTGCCTTATTTGATCGTGTAATAAATTACATAGTGAATCAGACTGTTGTGTGAATCCGGTGATGTATCGAACACAACAGGTGCGTGAACGCGGCCGGCCGCCAGTTGACCTGATCGGGTCGCCGCCGACTCTTGGGTTGTCATTGAACACCGTGCTGTGCCCGCCGAGCTCCCCGCCGCCGCCCCGCGCTGTAAATGCAATGTTACAATCGGCGGGATGGATGTGCCGCCTTCGGACTGGACTCTGGAACTCCAGCCCGTCCAAACCCGCTGGATCCATCTCCACAGCCGACTCCCGACGCCGAATCTGCGGCCTGTATCGGGGCGACGCGACGGCGTCGGCTGGACGTCACGTTTCCCATCGATTGGTCGCGGCATTCAGCGTCGGACAGCGGGATCGCCGGGCGCTCCCGGACTATCGCGATTCCGGCAGATTTCCCGACAGCGGTACATTCCCGCGGCCGGTCACCGGTTGACGAGTCGCATCCCGTTTGGCGGCGGCTGCACGGTATTCGTTGGGCCCGTGGAGTCAGAGAAGACGTGACTTCCTTTAACTGATGGTGGAGAGGAGAGCGATGCCGCTGTGGTGCAGAGTTTCCTGTGAACCGCCAATGACTGAAGCACTGGCGGGCGGCGCTGCGCCTGAACAGCAGCGGGAGCTGATGGCAACGTGTGGAAACAGTTCATTCTGGCAAGAGGGGAAGGGCGGGTTGCAGGGTGTGCAGCCGGGGGAGTGAGGGGTGAACACAGGGAGATACTGCGGGAGACAGCGGTCCGAGTGAACTGCGGCGTGCGGATGGATTGTGGGATGCGAGATTGCGGGGTGAGCGGGGCATTGCGGAATACAGTGGTGGGAGTGGGTGCGTGGTCGGTGCGGGGTGCGGCGGGAGTGCCGGTGTGTAGGGGGGAGTGGGGTGCGGATGGGGAAGTGACGGTGTGTAGGGGAGTGTGGGGTGCGGATGGGGGAGTGGGGGTTTAGGGGAGAGTGGGGTGCGGATGGGGGAGTGGGGGTTTAGGGGAGAGTGGTGGATGGGGTGGGGGTGGTGCAAAAGGAATGTGTGGTGCGGGGGGAGGTAAGGGTTCTGCGGGAGTGTGGGTTCTGGGGCTGTGCAGGGTGCGGTGGCGCACGGACGCGTTGCGGGTGGTGATAAGCCAGTGGGAACGTGCAGGGGTCGGTGCGGGGGCGTGCGGGGTCGGGGAGGTGCGGGGTGAGGGGAGTGCGGCGTCTGTGGGACTGATGGGTCGGGGGAGTTGGGCCGCGCCGGGTATCTCGGACATTTACCCGGTGAGTCGCTGCATTTCGGGAGTTGCTTCTCGTTTATTTCATTTAGAGATACAGCGCGGAAACAGGCCCTTCGGCCCACCGAGTCCGCACCGCCCAGCGATCCCCGCACATTAACAGTATCCTACACACACTAGGGACAATTTTTACATTTACCCAGTCAATTAACCTACACACCTGTACGTCTTTGGAGTGTGGGAGGAAACCGAAGATCTCGGAGAAAACCCACGCAGGTCACGGGGAGAACGTACAAACTCCGTACAAACGGCGCGCGTAGTCAGGATCGAACCTGAGTGTTCGGCGCTGTAAGGCAGCAACTCTACCGCTGCGCCACCGTGAAGGAGCCAACATTTGCCAACAGGAACGGACAGGGGCCGACGGACACCAAGACGCCCGCACCCCCCACAGTCTCCCACCCCACCCCACCCCGCACACACCCATTCCTCCTTGAATCGCCAGGACGTGAGTCCCTGGAATTCTCTGCCGCAGGTCACGGTGGAGGCGTCAGGTCACAGAGTCAAGGCGGAGATTAACGGTTCGTTAGGCTGAAGCGATCGCGGAGTAGGAGCAGAGTGGATAGAGGCTGAGGCCAAGGTTGGATCAGCCACATTATTACTGAACGGATGGCACCTGGTTGTGATGTTAATAGAGTCCATGGACTAACAGCCGCCTGAGTTTTATTCCGGGGGAGATGTGGACTGGAGCGGGTGGGGCGACGGGAGGGGCCTGTGTGGGAAGATTTGTCCAGGTGCTGCTGTCAATGGGCTAGCGGGGGCGGGGAGTGCGGGGTGGGCGGTGGGGGAGTGGGGAGGGGAGAGGGGGTAGTGGGGGCGGGGAGTGCGTGGTGGGTGGTGGGGGGATTGGGGAGGGGGCTGTGGGGGAGGAGTAGTCGCGGCGAGGGGAAGGACGAGGAGGAAGTGAGTGTCTCCGGTTCATCTCTGACCCGCCCCCCACCCCCGGGGAAACGACAGGCCGACCGGCGATGTGGGGGTGGGGAGTGGAACGGGGGACGTGGGTCAGCTGGTGACTGGGGCAGGGCAGGGGCGGGGGGAGTGAGTCCCGGTCAGTGCGAGTTGATGCAGTGTGAGGAGCAGTAAGGGGCGGCCACACACGGTGAATGGAGGGGTCCCGGGGAGTATTGGGGAGCGGGGAGATCTCGGGGTACTCCATGAAGCTGCAGCGTAGATCGACAAGACGGTCCTGTCCCTGACCCTGACACACACGGTGCTCATTCGCCCTCATCGGCCGCGGCGAGGGAACCAGGAGCCGGGAGACCGCTGGGAATGTGAGCGAATCACAGAGAGTGCTGGAGGAACTCCGCGGGTCAGGCAGCGTCTGTGGAGGGAATGGACCGGCGAGGTTCCGGGTGGGTTCAGTCTGAGGAAGGGAGGGGTGGGTGAAGCTGGGAGAACCTGCCCCAGGGTCAGAGGCGGGCTACTGATCAGGGGAGCAGAGAAGCGGCGGCGCCGTTAAACCAGTCCGCCGTTGCCGAGTTCGCAGAAGACGTCACCGGCACTTAGTGTAGATTAATGTAGTTTATTGTTATCACCTGTACCGAGGTACAGTGAAAAGATCTGTTGTGCCGCGCTGTCCAGTGAGCGGAAACACTGTCCATGATTACAATCAAGCCGTCCACAGCGTACAGATACAGGAGACATGTGTCATGTTAAATGCAGGATAAAGTGCGATTAAAGATGGTCCGAGGGTCTCCGATGAGGAAGATGTGAGGTTATGGCGGCTAATTGGTGATAGGATGGTTCAGTTGCCTGATAACAGCTGGGATGAAACTGTGCCTGAATGTGGAGGGGCGCGTTTTCACACTTCTGTCCCTCTTGTCCGATGGGAGAGGGGAGAAGTGGGATTGGCCGGGCTGGTCCAGGACAAGTTGCTGGTGATGTTTACTGCTCAGTACTTGAAGTTTACAAACTCCGGCGCCGTCAATGTACACCGGGGTGTGTGGACCGCATCGCTTCCTGAAGTCGATCACTGTCTCCCAGACACGTTACAATCTCCCGCTCCGTTATCCAGCGCTCCGGGTTCAGTTTACTTTAGTTTAGAGATACAGCGCGGTAACAGGCCCTTCGGCCCACCGAGTCCGCACCGACCAGCGATCCCCGCCCACTAACACTATCCTACACACACTAGGGACAGTTTACAATTTTACCAAGCCAATTAACCTGCAAACATGTACGTCTTTGGAGTGTGGGAGGAGACCGGCGATCCCGGAGAAACCCCACGCAGGTCACGGGGGAACCTACAAGCCCCGTACAGACAGCAGCCGTAGTCAGGATCGAGCCCGGGTCTCCGGCGCTGGGAGGCAGCAACTCTACCGCTGCTCCACCGTCCGCGCTCTCCCCGGTCACGGATGTCCCGGCACCTTCCCCACCCCCTCCCACGGCGTGTCCAACTGGGCCCACCCTCCCAATGCCCGTGACCACACTTCCAAATGCCCGTGACCACCACCCTCTCAATGCCCGTGACCCCCACCCTCTCAATGCCCGTGACCCCCACCCTCTCAATGCCCGTGACCCCCACCCTCTCAATGCCCGTGACCCCCACCCTCTCAATGCCCGTGACCCCCACCCTCTCAATGCCCGTGACCCCCACCCTCTCAATGCCCGTGACCCCCACCCTCTCAATGCCCGTGACCCCCACCCTCTCAATGCCCGTAACCCCCACCCTCCCCATGCCCGTGACCCCCACACCCCATGGCCGGTGACCCCCCCCATGCCCGTGACCCGCCCCACCCTCCAAATGCCCGTGACCCCCCTAATGCCCGTGACCCCCCGCACCCTCCAAATGCCCGTGACCCCCCCACCCCCCAATGCCCACCCCCCCCATCACCACACAAGCAGCCACGGACCGGCAGCTGGAGAACACACTGGACTTTATTGAACATTTATGTCGCGACAGTGAAGCAGAACACGCCCCCCCAGCAAAGAATCACATTCCCTGATCACCCCCCCCCCCCCCCCCACAGTCCACGGGTGGATGTGTCGCCTCAACGGCAGGAACCCCTCCCTCCCACTCCGCCCCCCGACCGGCTCCGGGCCTCGGGTCAACCAGCGCTGCAACGCTCCAGCTGTGATTGCCACCAGATGTTGATCGGGACTGTTCCCCACTGAACCCCGTCATTGCAGGAACATTATGGGAAGCAGCAGCCCCCCCCCCCCCCCCCCCCCCAGTGCAGTCAGTAAATGAGCAGCGACCCAGAGAGACAAGCGCAAAGTCCAAATCATCACCCCACGATTACAGTCCCCCCCCCCAAAGCAGAAACCCCGCAAACTTGTCCCGCTCTCCACCGACGCTCCTGGACCGGCGGCGGGACACGGCGGCCCTGGGGGAGAGAGAGAGTTGGTCACAGAGCGACGCCAGCCCACCCGTGTAGCAGTAATACCGACCCCCGCCCCCCCCACCGGGAATAAACATCCACTCCCCCAGCACCACAGGACAGCCCAGCACAACAACAGGCCCTTCGGCCCACACTGTCTGTGCCGACCGTGCCGCCAAGACCAACTATCTGCCCGCTCGTCACTCCCCCCCCCCCCCCCCCCCCCGCTGCCCGCATCTCCACGCGTCCATCCAAAAGCCTCTTTAATGCCCCTGTCGTGTCTGTGTCGCCCCCCACCCCCTCAATTATCAGCAATAAACCCACCCCCACCCCGGGAATAACAGCCCCCCCGGAAACACCCACCCCTCCCCATACCGGATATAATATCCCCCCCACACACACCACTGGCATATCCCCCCCCCCACACACACACCACTGGCATATCCCCCCCCCACACACACACCACTGGCATATCCCCCCACACACACCACTGGCATATCCCCCCACACACACCACTGGCATATCCCCCCACACACACCACTTGCATATCCCCCCCCCACACACACACCACTGGCATATCCCCCCACACACACACACACCACTGGCATATCCCCCCACACACACCACTGGCATATCCCCCACACACACCACTGGCATATCCCCCCCCCCCACACACACCACTGGCATATCCCCCCCCCCCCACACACACCACTGGCATATCCCCCCACACACACCACTGGCATACCCCCCCACACACACACCACTGGCATATCCCCCCCCCCACGCACCACTGGCATATCCCCCCCCACACACCACTGGCATATCCCCCCCCACACACACACCACTGGCATACCCCCCCCCCCCACACACCACTGGCATATCCCCCCTACACACCACTGGCATATCCCCCCCCACACACACACCACTGGCATACCCCCCCCCCCCCACACACACCACTGGCATATCCCTCCCACACACACACAACACTGGCATATCCCCCCCCACACACACCACTTGCATATCCCCCCCCCACACACACACCACTGGCATATCCCCCCCCCCCACGCACCACTGGCATATCCCCCCCCCCCCACACACACACACCGCTGGCATATTCCCCACACACACACCACTGGCATACCCCCCCCCCCCCACACACACACCACTGGCATATCCCCCCCCACACACCACTGGTATATCCCCCCTACACACACACACCGCAGGCATACCCCCCACACACACACACACCACTGGCATATCCCCCCCCCCCCCCCACGCACACCACTGGCATATCCCCCCTACACACCACTGGCATATCCCCCCCCCCACGCACACCACTGGCATATCCCCCGTACACACCGCTGGCATATCCCCTCCACACACACACACCACTGGCATATCCCCACCCCCGCACACACACTAACCGCAGCCCCTCCCCCCACGGGATGTATCTCCCGCCCTCGCAACGGGGAATTCAACTCACCACCCCCCGCCGAAAATAACCCCCCCCCCCCCCCTCAAGGGCGATGATCCCCACACCGGGAATTAAACTCACTGCCCCCCCTCCACCAGAATAAACGCCCCCCCCCCCACAGGGGAATTAAAGCCACCCCCCACAGGGGAACTAAACTTGCCCCCCCCCCGCTCCCGCCCTCCCACCCCGGGTGTGGGGTGTGGGGAGTGGGGTGCGGGTTGTGTGGGGCGCCGGCCCGGTTCCTACCTCAGGCTGGAGCAGAGGAGGAGGTTGATGAGTTTTCCCCGCGCTCCGAGGCTGCGGAGGGAAGGAGCGGCGTTACACGTCTACTGGCAACGGCGTGGCTGCAGCGAGGCGCCGACGGCCGGACGCGCGCACACGGCCACATGCGCGCACACGCGAGCACGGGCACGCGCACAGAGGTACGGGCACTCGCCCGGACACGAGCACGGGGGGGGGGGGGCGCAGAGACGGTCACGTGGATAAGTGTGAGGTTATCCACTTTGGTGGTAAGAATAGGGAGGCAGATTATTATTTGAATGGTGTCACGTTAGGAAAAGGGGACGTACAACGTGATCTGGGTGTCCTAGTGCATCAGTCACTGAAAGGAAGCATGCAGGTACAGCAGGCAGTGAAGAAAGCCAATGGCATGTTGGCCTTCATAACAAGAGGAGTTGAGTATAGGAGCAAAGAGGTCCTTCTGCAGTTGTACCGGGCCCTGGTGAGACCGCACCTGGAGTACTGTGTGCAGTTTTGGTCTCCAAATTTGAGGAAGGATATTCTTGCTATTGAGGGCGTGCAGCGTAGGTTCACTAGGTTAATTCCCGGAATGGCGGGACTGTCGTATGTTGAAAGACTGGCGACGGGATCTTATCGAAACATATAAGTTATTAAGAGGTTGGACATGTTAGAGGCAGGAAACATGTTCCCAATGTTGGGGGATTCCAGAACCAGGGGCCACAGTTTAAGAATAAGGGGTTGGCCATTTAGAACAGAGATGAGGAAAAACTTTTTTAGTCAGACTGTTGTGAATCTGTGGAATTCTCTGCCTCAGAAGGCAGTGGAGGCCAATTCTCTGAATGCATTCAAGAGAGAGCTAGATAGAGCTCTTAAGGATAGCGGAGTCAGGGGGTATAGGGAGAGGGCAGGAACGGGGTACTGATTGAGAATGATCAGCCATGATCACATTGAATGGCGGTGCGTACAGGCTCGAAGGGCCGAATGGCCTCCTCCTGCACCTATTGTCTATTGTCACAGCGCAGAAACGTGCACAGATACGCAGGGACAGACGGGCGCGCGCAGGACAGACGGGCGCGCGCAGGGACAGGCGGGCGCGCGCAGAACAGACAGACACAGTAAGGAAGTGTAACACTGTGGACAGGGGCGGAGCTGGGGTCTGAGGGAACTTACTCTGGGTGGGACCGTAGACGATCTTCCCCGCTGTAAAACACACACACAGTTAGTGACGCGGCCCCGCATCAGCCTGGTCTAAACACACACATTCAGCAGCTGCCCCGTCAGCTCCGGACACACTCACTCACACAGCGGGCACGGGCAGCGCTGTGACCGGCAAGCAAGAGTGCGACAGGCCGCAGGTCAGGGCTGGGCCCGGCCCCGACACCGGGACACCGGCTCCCCGACAACACCTGACCTCAGGGTGGGGGCGTTCGAGGTGAAGGGAGCGGGGAAACGACTGAAGTGAGGGCGAGATGGAGGGGAGAGGGACGAGGAGGTGTGGGAGGGGGGAGATGGAGGGGGGTGAGATAGAGGGGGGAGGGAGAACGAGGGGAGGGTGGAGCGGAGGGAACAGGAGCTGTGGTCTGAGGGAAATTACTTACGGAGTGGAGGGTGGAGACGTGGAGGAGCAGGCGGGAAGGGGGAGATGGTGGGGGAGGGGGGAAGTTGGGGGTGAGGGGAGGGGAGATGGTTGGGTGGGGAGCGGGGGATGAAGTTGGGGGTCAAGCAGGGGGAGATCATGGGAATGGGAGCAGTGGAAGTTGGGGGTGAGGCAGCAGGAGATGGGGTTGGAGGAGTGGGGGCAGAGTGAGATTTACTCGGTGTTGTTGCCGGGTCGGGCCACGAGGGTGGAGGTGCCCGGAGGATGATGCAGTCATGGGGCGGGAGGGCAGAGCTGCGCTTTGAGATAGGAGGATCGGACGAATAATCCCCCCTCCCCCGGGGGCTGCGATGTGTCCGCTCTGCCCGAGGGGTGGGGGAGCAGAGACTCTCAGCCCGATGGATGTCCGGCTGGAGCTGCCAGGCAGAGAATCAGCGGCCCAGAGCCGGCACATTGGGAGCATTGTCCATGACGGGCAGACACGGGCACAGTGGGCCGAAGGGCCTTATACGGTGTTGCCTGCCCCCCCATCCCCCTTCTCCCACCCCATCCCACACCCCACCACCCACCCACACCCCAGCACACCTCACCCCCCACCTCCACCATATCACCCTCCCCCCCCACCCCACACCAGCCCCCACCCACACTGACTCGTGAATCGGGGGAACGGAACAACGTGGCAGAAGGGGCGGGCGGAGCGGGAGGACGGATGGAACAGGAGAGGCGGGGGTCGGGAAAGGCGGGGTGGGAGGGATAAGACGTCCCCCCCACTGTCTCTGAGGGGGAGGGGAGGGGGTGCTGGGCTGGGGGGGGGGGGCGGCCCTGTCTCTCCCCACTCCTACCTTGTCTCCTCTTCCAGTACAGGACTCCCCCCACGGCCGCGCCCACCGCCAGCACCACCGCCGCGACAACAACCAGCGCGATGATCAGCGCGGGGCTGCCCGACTCACGGACTGTCGGAGATTCAGAAACAGAGGCGGATGAAGGACTGAGATCCCGGACCCCCACCCTCTGCCCTCTTCCCTTCCATCCCCCCCCCACCCCCTCTCATCCCCTCCCCCTCTCAAACTCCCCCATCCCCAACCCCCTCTCATTCCCCTTCACGTCTCACTCACCCCCTCCCGTGCCGCTCCCCTCCTCACCCCACCCCACCTGCCCTCTGCGCTACCACTCCCCTCACCCACGGCACCTGCCCCTCCCATCCCTCCCCAGTAACCTACTCACCTGCCCCTCTCCACCAACCCTCCCCTCTCCCACTCCCTCTCACAAGCCCCCGCCACCCCCGCTCCCATCCCTCCCTCCCCCCCACCCGCTCCCCTCCCCTCTCCCCCCCCACCCGCTCCCCTCCCCTCTCCCCCCCCCACCCGCTCCCCTCCCCTCTCCCCCCCCCCACCCCCCCCTCTCCCCCCCCCCCCCCCACTGACCCAGGAAGACCTCGAGGGGCTCGGACAGCCCGGGTGCTCCACACGGCAGGAGAGCGGGCCCCGGTCCCCGGGCTCCACGTCGGCCCAGCGGCGCAGCTGGTAGGTGCCGTCGTGGTTGGGCAGCGTCTCGAGGGAATGGGTCTCATCCAGGACCAGCCCGGCCCGCACCAGGTTCACCTCGATGGAGCGCGGGTAGAAGCCCGTGGTGAAGCACGACAGGCGGCGGCCATCGGCCGTCAGAGAGATGCTCACCTCGGGCTGGACTGTGGGGAGACAGTGAGGGGGACAGTGAGGGGGAGACAGTGAGGGGGAGACAGTGAGGGGGAGACAGTGAGGGGGAGACAGTGAGGGGGAGACAGTGAGGGGGAGACAGTGAGGGGAGACAGTGAGGGGGAGACAGTGAGGGGGGGAGACAGTGAGGGGGAGACAGTGAGGGGGAGACAGTGAGGGGAGACAGTGAGGGGGAGACAGTGAGGGGAGACAGTGAGGGGGAGACAGTGAGGGGAGATGGTGAGGGGGAGACAGTGAGGGGGAGATGGTGAGGGGTAGACAGTGAGGGGGAGACAGTGAGGGGGAGACAGTGAGGGGGAGACAGTGAGGGGGAGACAGTGAGGGGGAGACAGTGAGGGGGGGAGACAGTGAGGGGGGAGACAGTGAGGGGAGACAGTGAGGGGGAGACGGTGAGAGTGGGGGAGGACAGAGAGAGGGGGGGCAGAGGGAGAAGATGCCACCCGTGAGGCTGCTGAGGAAGCTGAGACCCCACGGTATCAGAGGGCAGACACTGTCATGGATGGCAGGTTGGCTGGATGGCAGAAGGCAAAGAGTGGCAATAAAGGGGGGTTTGTGTTTGTCCGCCAGTGACCAGTGGGGTTCCACAGGGGCCGGTGCTGGGGCCGCTGCTCCACGTTGTATATTCATCATTTGGACGAGGGGATTGAAGGCTTTTGTCGCAAAGTTTGCGGATGTTACGGAAATAGGTGGAGGGGCAGGTGGTGTAGAGAAAGCAGGGACTGTGCAGAAGGACATGGACAGGTTGGGAGAGCGGGCAGAGACGTGGCAGATGGAATATAGTGCAGCAAAGTGTGGAGTCGTGCTTTGTAGTCGCCGGAATAAAGGTGAAGACTATTTTCTAAATAGGGAGAGAATCCTGAAATGGGAAGTGCAAAGGGACTTGGGAGCTGGTGCAGGATTCCCACAACGTTAATCTGCAAGTGGAATCAGTGGTGAAGAAAGAAAACTTAATGCCAGCGTTTATTACAAGAGGGTTTGTGTACAAAAGCAGGGATGTGGTGCTGAGGGTCTATAAGCCGCTGGTCACAGGGATGTGGTGCTGGGGGTCTATAAGCCGCTGGTCACAGGGATGTGGTGCTGAGGGTCTATAAGCCGCTGGTCACAGGATGTGGTGCTGAGGGTCTATAAGCCGCTGGTCACAGGGATGTGGCGCTGGGGTCTATAAGCCGCTGGTCACAGGGATGTGGTGCTGGGGGTCTATAAGCCGCTGGTCACAGGGATGTGGTGCTGAGGGTCTATAAGCCGCTGGTCACAGGGATGTGGTGCTGAGGGTCTATAAGCCGCTGGTCACAGGGATGTGGTGCTGAGGGTCTATAAGCCGGCTGGTCACAAGGGGATGTGGCGCTGGGGGTCTATAAGCCGCTGGTCACAGGGATG
>NW_027602054.1:0-52533 GCF_053455715.1 Rhinoraja longicauda | reverse complement strand
GGGCCCGTCCTCATAGGGTTTCCATTGTAACCGGGAGGGGGGGAGGGAGGTGTGGAGGGAGGTGTGGAGGGAGGAGGGGAGGGGGAGGGAGGGGGGAGGGGAGGGGGGAAGGGGAGGGGGAAGGGGGGAGGGGGTAGGGGGGAGGGGAGGGAGGGGGACCTCCCCTTTTCCCAGTACCCCTCTTTCCCCGTTGGGCCCGTCCCCGTAGGGTTTCTATTGTAACCGGGAGGGGGGAGGGAGGATGGAAGGAGGGGGGAGGGGGAGAGGGATGGAAGGGTGGATTGATTGGGGGAGGGAGGGATGGAGGGAAGGAGGGAGGGGGGGAGTTAGGGGGGAGGTTTGAGGGTGGGGAGGGAGGGGGAGGGAGTTGGGGAGGGAGGGGGAGGAGGGGGGAGGGAGTGGGGATGGAGGTGGGAAGGAAGGGGTTGAGGGGTGAAGGGGGGACCTCCCATTTTCCCAGTACCCCTCTTTCCCCCACCACCAAGCCCCCTCCGCAACGACCCCTGTTGTCCCCCTCCCCAGTCCCCATTCTCAGACCCCCCCCCCCCATTCTCTCTCTCCCCCAGACACACTCCAAGTGCTGTTTCGCAACACTTGCCCCGGTGGCCCACGAGCATAGAGGCCCCATGTTGATCTGTGTATGTTAAGTGACTTGCAATAAAAAAGACTACTTGAAAACAGTGGTTTAAAGTGGTTTAAAGTGCTGTTTTTGCTACATTCGCGGTCATTTAGTGCTTCTCACGACCACGGTCATTTAGTGCTTCTCACTGCGATCTGTTAGTGGTGCTTTTCGAAACAATGTAGCACCCATCTCAAACAAGCATTGGGAGGATGGGAGGGAGGGAAGGGGAGGGAGGGAGGAGAGAGGTGTGGAGGGAGGAGGGGAGGGAGGGGGAAGGGGAGGGGGGAACGGGGGGAAGGGGGAGGGAGAGGGGAGGGAGGGGGGATGGGATGGGGGAAGGGGGGAGGGAAGGGGGGAGGGAGGGGGACCTCCCCTTTTCCCAGTACCCCTCTTTCCCCGTTGGGCCCGTCCTCGTAGGGTTTCCATTGTAACCGGGAAGAGGGGAGGGAGGGAGGAGGGAGGTGTGGAGGGAGGAGGGGAGGGGGGGGAGGGGAGGGGGGAAGGGGGAGGGAGAGGGTTAGGGGGGAGGGGGATGGGGGAGGGGGTAAGGGGAGGGAGGGGGACCTCCCCTTTTCCCAGTACCCCTCTTTCCCCGTTGGGCCCGTCCCCGTAGGGTTTCCTTTGTAACCAGAAGGGGGGGAGGGAGGGTGGAAGGAGGGGGGAGGGGGAGAGGGATGGAAGGGTGGAGGGAGGGGGAGAGGGATGGAGGGAAGGAGGGAGGGGGGGGAGTTAGGGGAGGAGGGGTGAGGGAGGTGGGGAGGGAGTTGGGGAGGAGGGGGGGAGGGAGTGGGGATGGAGGTGGGAAGGAGTGGGGAGGAAGGGGTTGAGGGGGGAAGGGGGGGGAGGGAGGGAATAGGGGCCCCATGCTGATCTGTGTATGTTAAGTGACTCGCACAACTTTAAAAAACTGGCAGTTGCTTTTCGCAACAATGTTGCAAACCATCTCACACAAGCATTGTGACGTCACAAGCTGAAGACCTTGAAAAAAAAGTCAGAAAAAAAATTATGTAAATTTAAAACCGAGCTGATCTCTCATTGGTGCACGGGTGCCATTGTGACATCACGCGCTGAAGCCCCTTCAAGAAAAGGGTTAGAAATGAGAAATTTTAACTTTAATATCTCTCTAGCTTTAAAAAGGTAGCTTCAATTTGAACGAAAGTACTTACAATAGTTGCCCATGTTAATGGTGAATATGGCGGTACAAAAATCGTAGCGCTTTGGTGTACCGTCTGGGAGGAGTAGGGTTTGTAAGTTATGGACAGAAATCTTCGGAATCTTCCGTACAAACATACGGAATCTTCCGTATATACATACGGAATGTTGGACCGCAGAGTTTTAGTAGTATACTAGACCGAGTGGGCCCGTTGGGCCCGTCCTCGTAGGGTTTCCATTGTAACCGGGAGGGGAGGAAAGGGGGAGGGTTGGGGGAGGGAAGGGGGAGGGAGGAGGGGAGGGAGGGGGGAGGGGAGGGGGGAGGGAGAGGGGGAGGGAGGGGGTTAGGGGGAGGGAGGGGGGAGAGGGGGGGATGGGAGGGGGGAGGGGAGGGAAGGGAGGAGGGAAGGGGGGAGGGAGAGGGGAGGGAGGTGGGTAGGGGGGAGGGAGGGAGGGGGACCTCCCCTTTTCCCAGTACCCCTCTTTCCCCGTTGGGCCCGTCCTCGTAGGGTTTCCATTGTAACCGGGAGGAGGGGAGGGCGGGAAGGGGGAGGGAGGGAGGAGGGAGGTGTGGAAGGAGGAGGGGAGGGGAGGGGGGAGGGTAGGGAGGGGGGTAGGGGGGAGGGAGAAGGGGGAGGGGGAAGGGGGGAGAGAGGGGGACCTCCCCTTTTCCCAGTACTCCTCTTTCCCCGTTGGGCCCGTCCTCGTAGGGTTTCAAGGAGGGGGGAGAGGGATGGAAGGGTGGAGGGAGGGGGGGGAGGGATTGGGGAGGGAGGGATGGAGGGAAGGAGGGAGGGGGGAGTTAGGGGGGAGGGGGGAGGGAGTTGGGGAGGGAGGGGGAGGAGGGGGGGAGGGAGTGGGGATGGAGGTGGGAAGGAGGGGGGATGAAGGGGTTGAGGGGGGAAGGGGGACCTCCCCTTTTCCCAGTACCCCTCTTTCCCCGTTGGGCCCGTCCTCATAGGGTTTCCATTGTAACCGGGAGGGGGGGAGGGAGGGAGGAGGGAGGTGTGGAGGGAGTAGGGGAGGGGGAGGGAGGGGGGGAGGGGAGGGGGGAAGGGGAGGGGGGAAGGGGGTAGGGGGGAGGGGAGGGAGGGGGATCTCCCCTTTTCCCAGTACCCCTCTTTCCCCGTTGGGCCCGTCCTCATAGGGTTTCCATTGTAACCGGGAGGGGGGGAGGGAGGGAGGAGGGAGGTGTGGAGGGAGGAGGGGAGGGGGAGGGAGGGGGGGAGGGGAGGGGGAAGGGGGTAGGGGGGAGGGGAGGGAGGGGGATCTCCTCTTTTCCCAGTACCCCTCTTTCCCCGTTGGGCCCGTCCCCGTAGGGTTTCCATTGTAACCGGGAGGGGGGGGAGGGAGGGTGGAAGGAGGGGGGAGGGGGAGAGGGATGGAAGGGTGGAGGGAGGGATTGGGGGAGGGTGGGATGGAGGGAAGGAGGGAGGGGGGAGTTAGGGGCTGAGTGGTGATGGAGGTTGGGATTGAGGGGGGAGAGAGTGGGGATGGAGGTGGGAAGGAGGGGGGAGGAAGAGGTTGAGGGGGAAGTGGGACCTCCCCTTTTCCCAGTACCCCTCTTTCCCCCACCACCAAGCCCCCACCGCAACGACCCCTGTTGTCCCCCTCCCCAGTCCCCATTCTCAGACCCCCCCCCATTCTCTTGGAATAAAAAAAAATACTTAAAAAAAAATAAGTGCTTTTTAATTGCTTGTTTTGAAACATTCGCGGTTAAGTGCTCTTTAAAAAAACATTCGCGGTTAAGTGCTGGTTTTGAAACATTCGCGGCTACTTAGTGCTTCTGTCAGTTGCTTTTCGAAACAATGTTGCAACCATCTCACACA
Organism: Rhinoraja longicauda; assembly: GCF_053455715.1. NCBI lineage: Eukaryota > Metazoa > Chordata > Chondrichthyes > Rajiformes > Arhynchobatidae > Rhinoraja > Rhinoraja longicauda. The sequence goes on along the minus strand of NW_027602054.1, from coordinate 48,930 downwards.
AGCATTGGGAGGATGGGAGGGAAGGGGAGGGAGGGAGGAGGGAGGTGTGGAGGGAGGAGGGGAGGGAGGGGGGAAGGGGAGGGGGGGAAGGGGGCGGGAGAGGGGACGGAGGGGGGATGGGATGGGGAAGGGGGGAGGGAGGGGGACCTCCCCTTTTCCCAGTACCCCTCTTTCCCCGTTGGGCCCGTCCTCGTAGGGTTTCCATTGTAACCGGGAGGAGGGGAGGGAGGGAAGGGGGAGGGAGGGAGGAGGGAGGTGTGGAGGGAGGGAAGGGGGAGGAGGGGGAGGGGAGGGGGAAGGGGGTGAGGGGGAGGGAGAGGGGGAGGGAGGGGGGAGGGAGGGGGGAAGGGGGGGAGGGAGAGGGGTAGGGGGGGGGAGGGAGGGGAAGGGGGGAGGGAGAGGGGTAGGGGAGGGGAAGGGGGGAGGGAGAGGGGTAGGGGGGGAGGGGAGGGGAAGGGGAGGGAGGGGGACCTCCCCTTTTCCCAGTACCCCTCTTTCTCCGTTGGGCCCATCCTCGTAGGGTTTCCATTGTAACCGGGAGGAGGGGAGGGAGGGAAGGGGGAGGGAGGGAGGTGTGGAGGGTGGAGGGGGAGGGGGAGGGTGGGGGGAGGGGGAGGGGGGAAGGGGGGGAGGGAGGGGGGGTGGAGGTGGGAAGGAGTGGGGAGGAAGGGGTTGAGGGGGGAAGGGGGGGGAGGGAGGGAATAGGGGCCCCATGCTGATCTGTGTATGTTAAGTGACTCGCACAACTTTAAAAAACTGGCAGTTGCTTTTCGCAACAATGTTGCAACATCTCACACAAGCATTGTGACGTCACAAGCTGAAGACCTGAAAAAAAAGGTCAGAAAAAAATTCATGTAAATTTAAAGTAGTAAACACCCAATAGCAGCCGCTTGTCCATCGCGAGCTGATCTCTCATTGGTGCACGGGTGCCATTGTGACATCACGCGCTGAAGCCCTTTCAAGAAAAGGGTTAGAAATGAGAGATTTTAACTTTAATATCTCTCTAGCTTTAAAAAGGTAGCTTCAATTTGAACGAAAGTACTTACAATAGTTGCCCATGTTAATGGTGAATATGGCGGTACAAAAATCGTAGCGCTTTGGTGTAACTTCAGGGAGGAGTAGGGTTTGTAAGTTATGGACAGAAATCTTCGGAATCTTCCGTATATACATACGGAATCTTCCGTATATACATACGGAATGTTGGACCGCAGAGTTTTAGTATTATATAGATAGATAGATAGAAGATATAGATAGACTAGACCGAGTGGGCCCGTTGGGCCCGTCCTCGTAGGGTTTCCATTGTAACCGGGATGGGAGGAAAGGGGGAGGGTTGGGGGAGGGAAGGGGGAGGGAGGAGGGGAGGGAGGGGGGGGAGGGGAGGGGGGGAGGGGGGAGGGAGAGGGGAGGGAGGGGGTAGGGGGGAGGGAGGGGGGAGAGGGGGGATGGGAGGGGGGGAGGGGGGAAGGGAGGAGGGTAGGGGGGGAGGGAGAGGGGAGGGAGGTGGGTAGGGGGGAGGGAGGGAGGGGGACCTCCCCTTTTCCCAGTACCCCTCTTTCCCCGTTGTGCCCGTCCTCGTAGGGTTTCCATTGTAACCGGGAGGAGGGGAGGGCGGGAAGGGGGAGGGAGGGAGGAGGGAGGTGTGGAGGGAGGAGGGGAGGGGAGGGAGGGGGGAGGGGAGGGAGGGGGGTAGGGGGGAGGGGGAGGGAGGGGGAGGGAGAGGGGAGGGGGGAGGGGAGGGGGAAGGGGGGAGGGAGGGGGACCTCCCCTTTTCCCAGTACCCCCTCTTTCCCCGTTGGGCCCGTCCCCGTAGGGTTTCCATTGTAACCGGGAGGGGGGGGAGGGAGGGTGGAAGGAGGGGGGAGGGGGAGAGGGGTGGAAGGGTGGAGGGAGGGGGGGAGGGAGTGGGGGAGGGTCGGATGGAGGGAAGGAGGGACGGGTGAGTTAGGGGCTGAGTGGTGATGGAGGTTGGGATTGAGGGGGGAGAGAGTGGGGATGGAGGTGGGAAGGAGGGGGGAGGAAGAGGTTGAGGGGGGAAGTGGGACCTCCCCTTTTCCCAGTACCCCTCTTTCCCCCACCACCAAGCCCCCACCGCAACGACCCCTGTTGTCCCCCTACCCAGTCCCCATTCTCAGACCCCCCCCATTCTCTTGGAATAAAAAAAAATACTTTAAAAAAAAAAAAGTGCTTTTTAATTGCTTGTTTTGAAACATTCGCGGTTAAGTGCTTTTTTAAAAAACATTCGCGTTAAGTGCTGGTTTTGAAACATTCGCGGCTACTTAGTGCTTGGCATCTTGGGAGGATGGGAGGGAGGGAAGGGGAGGGAGGGAGGAGGGAGGTGTGGAGGGAGGAGGGGAGGGAGGGGGGAAGGGGAGGGGGGGAAGGGGGCGGGAGAGGGGAGGGAGGGGGGATGGGATGGGGAGATGGGATGGGGAAGGGGGGGAGTGAGGGGGACCTCCCCTTTTCCCAGTACCCCTCTTTCCCCGTTGGGCCCGTCCTCGTAGGGTTTCCATTGTAACCGGGAGGAGGGGAGGGAGGGAAGGGGGAGGGAGGGAGGAGGGAGGTGTGGAGGGAGGGGAGGGGGAGGGAGGGGGGAGGGGAGGGGGAAGGGGGGGAGGGAGAGGGGGAGGGAGGGGGGGAGGGGGGGTGAGGGGGGAGGGAGAGGGGGGTAGGGGGGGAGGGGAGGGGGAAGGGGAGGGAGGGGGACCTCCCCTTTTCCCAGTACCCCTCTTTCCCCGTTGGGCCCGTCCTCGTAGGGTTTCCATTGTAACCGGGAGGAGGGGAGGGAGGGAAGGGGGAGGGAGGGAGGTGTGGAGGGTGGAGGGGGAGGGAGGGGGGAGGGGAGGGGGGGAAGGGGGGAGGGAGGGGGGGTGGAGGTGGCAAGGAGTGGGGAGGAAGGGGTTGAGGGGGGGAAGGGGGGGAGGGAGGGAATAGGGGCCCCATGCTGATCTGTGTATGTTAAGTGACTCGCACAACTTTAAAAAACTGGCAGTTGCTTTTCGCAACAATGTTGCAACCATCTCACACAAGCATTGTGACGTCACAAGCTGAAGACCTTGAAAAAAAAGGTCAGAAAAAAAATGATGTAAATTTAAAGTAGTAAACACCCAATAGCAGCGCTTGTCCATCGCGAGCTGATCTCTCATTGGTGCACGGGTGCCATTGTGACATCACGCGCTGAAGCCCCTTCAAGAAAAGGGTTAGAAATGAAAATTTTAAACTTTAATATCTCTCTAGCTTTAAAAAGGTAGCTTCAATTTGAACGAAAGTACTTACAATAGTTGCCCATGTTAATGGTGAATACGGCGGTACAAAAATCGTAGCGCTTTGGTGTACCGTCTGGGAGGAGTAGGGGTTTGGCCCCTTCAAGAAAAGTGTTAGAAATGAAAATTTAAACTTTAATATCTCTCTAGCTTTAAAAAGGTAGCTTCAATTTGAACGAAAGTACTTACAATAGTTGCCCATGTTAATGGTGAATATGGCGGTACAAAAATCGTAGCGCTTTGGTGTACCGTCTGGGAGGAGCAGGGTTTGTAAGGTTATGGACAGAATTCTTCGGAATCTTCCGTATATACACACATACACACATACATACGGAATGTTGGACCGCAGAGTTTTAGTAGTATACTAGACCGAGTGGGCCCGTTGGGCCCGTCCTCGTAGGGTTTCCATTGTAACCGGGAGGATGGGAGGGAGGGAAGTGGGAGGGAGGGGGGGAGGGGAGGGTGGAGTGGAGGGGGGAGGGGAGGGGGAAGGAGGGGAGGGGGATGGGGAGGGAGAGGGGAGGGAGGGGGGTGGGGGGAGGGTCTATTTTACTTTAAAATAAACAGCGTTCTTTGTTGAAAAGGAAATAAACTTATCTATAGAGCATCAGCTTTTTTAAAATAAATAAAATCAAACTTAATGAAAATCACATTCCTCATTTTAAATAAATGTCTTTGTTATAAATGAAATCAAACAGCGGGAGAGGCGACGGCGACTACACCTCCCGGCGGTCAGCGCTGCTGGGACGGGAGGGAGGGAGGGATGAGGGAGGGAGGAGAGTGGGGAGGGAGGGGTACCTCCCCTTTTCCCAGTACTCTTCTTTCCCCAAACCACCAAGCCCCCTGTTGTCCCCCTCCCCAGTCCCCATTCTCAGACCCCCCCCATTCTCTCTCCCCCAGATACACTCTTACTCTCCCCCCCCCTTTCCCCAGCACACCCCTTTCCCCGTTGGGCCCGTCCTCGTAGGGTTTCCATTGTAACCATGAGGCAGGGAGGGAGGGGGGAGGGAGGGAAGAGGGAGGTGTGGAGGGAGGAGGGGAGGGGGAGGGAGGGGGAGGGGGGAAGGGGGGGAGGTGGAGGGAGGGGGGAGGGAGAGGGGGAGGGGTGGGGGGAAGGGGTGAGGGTGGAAGGGGGAGGGAGGGGGACCTCCCCTTTTCCCAGTACCCCTCTTTCCCGTTGTGCCCGTCCTCGTAAGGTTTCCATTGTAACCGGGAGGGGAGTGGGGGGGAGGGAAGGGAGGAGGGAGGTGTGGAGGGGGGGAGGGGAGGGGGAGGGGGGAAGGGCAAGGGGGAGGGAGAGGGGAGGGAGGGGGTAGGGAGGGGGGAAGGGGGGAGGGAGGGGGACCACCCGTTTTCCCAGTACCCCTCTTTCCCCGTTGAGCCCGTCGTCGTAGGGTTTCCATTGTAACCGGGAGGAGGGGAGGTAGGGAAGGGGGAGGGAGGGAGGAGGGAGGTGTGGAGGGAGGAGGGGAGGGGGGAGGGAGGAGGGGAGGGGGGAGGGAGGGGGAAGGGGGAGGAGGGAGAGGGGAGGGAGGGGGGTAGGGGGGAGGGAGGAGGGAGGTGTGGAGGGAGGAGGGGAGGGGGAGGGAGGGGGGGAGGGGAGGGGGGAGGGAGAGGGGGAGGGGGGAGGGAGGGAGCGTGTAAGGGGGAGGGAGGGGGACCTCCCCTTTTCCCAGTACCCCTCTTTCCCCGTTGGGCCCGTCCTCGTAGGGTTTCCATTGTAACCGGGAGGAGGGGAGGGAGGGAGGAGGGAGGTGTGGAGGGAGGAGGGGAGGGGGGAAGGGGGAGGGAGAGGGTTAGGGGGGGAGGGGGAGGGGGGAGGGGAGGGGAGGGAGGGGGACCTCCCCTTTTCCCAGTACCCCTCTTTCCCCGTTGGGCCCGTCCCCGTAGGGTTTCCTTTGTAACCAGAAGGGGGGGAGGGAGGGTGGAAGGAGGGGGTAGGGGGAGAGGGATGGAAGGGTGGAGGGAGGGGGGAGGATGGAGGGAAGGAGGGAGGGGGGGGGAGTTAGGGGAGGAGGGGTGAGGGAGGTGGGGAGGGAGTTGGGGAGGAGGGGGGGAGGGAGTGGGGATGGAGGTGGGAAGGAGTGGGGAGGAAGGGGTGAGGGGGGGAAGGGGGGGAGGGAGGGAATAGGGGCCCCATGCTGATCTGTGTATGTTAAGTGACTTGCACAACTTTAAAAAACTGGCAGTTGCTTTTCGCAACAATGTTGCAACAATCTCACACAAGCATTGTGACGTCACAAGCTGAAGATGTAAATTTAAAACCGAGCTGATCTCTCATTGGTGCACGGGTGCCATTGTGACATCACGCACTGAAGCCCCTTCAAGAAAAGGGTTAGAAATGAAAATTTATACTTTAATATCTCTCTAGCTTTAAAAAGGTAGCTTCAATTTGAACGAAAGTACTTACAATAGTTGCCCATGTTAATGGTGAATACGGCGGTACAAAAATCGTAGCGCTTTGGTGTACCGTCTGGGAGGAGTAGGGTTTGGACCCTTCAAGAAAAGTGTTAGAAATGAAAATTTAAACTTTAATATCTCTCTAGCTTTAAAAAGGTAGCTTCAATTTGAACGAAAGTACTTACAACAGTTGCCCACGTCAATGGTGAATACGGCGGTACAAAAATCGTAGCGCTTTGGTGTACGTCTGGGAGGAGCAGGGTTTGTAAGTTATGGACAGAAATCTTCGGAATCTTCCGTATATACATACGGAATCTTCCGTATATACATACGGAATGTTGGACCGCAGAGTTTTAGTATTATACTAGACCGAGTGGGCCCGTTGGGCCCGTCCTCGTAGGGTTTCCATTGTAACCGGGAGGGGAGGAAAGGGGGAGGGTTGGGGGAGGGAAGGGGGAGGGAGGAGGGGAGGGGAGGGGGGGAGGGGAGGGGGGGAGGGGGGGAGGGAGAGGGGAGGGAGGGGGTAGGGGGGAGGGAGGGGGAGAGGGGGGGATGGGAGGGGGAGGGGAGGGGGGAAGGGAGGAGGGAAAGGGGGGAGGGAGAGGGGAGGGAGGTGGGTAGGGGGGAGGGAGGGGGACCTCCCCTTTTCCCAGTACCCCTCTTTCCCCGTTGGGCCCGTCCTCGTAGGGTTTCCATTGTAACCGGGAGGAGGGGAGGGCGGGAAGGGGGAGGGAGGGAGGAGGGAGGTGTGGAGGGAGGAGGGGAGGGGAGGGAGGGGGGAGGGGAGGGAGGGGGGTAGGGGGGAGGGGAAGGGGGAGGGAGGGGGACCTCCCCTTTTCCCAGTACTCCTCTTTCCCCGTTGGGCCCGTCCTCGTAGGGTTTCAATTGTAACCGGGAGGGGGGGAGGGGAGGGTGGAAGGAGGGGGGAGAGGGATGGAAGGGTGGAGGGAGGGGGGGAGGGATTGGGGAGGGAGGGAAGGAGGGAGGGGGGAGTTAGGGGGGAGGGGGGAGGGAGTTGGGGAGGGAGGGGGAGGAGGGGGGGAGGGAGTGGGGATGGAGGTGGGAAGGAGGGGGGATGAAGGGGTTGAGGGGGGAAGGGGGACCTCCCCTTTTCCCAGTACCCCTCTTTCCCCGTTGGGCCGTCATAGGTTTCCATTGTAACCGGGAGGGGGGAGGGAGGGAGGTGTGGAGGGAGGAGGGGAGGGGGAGGGAGGGGGGAGGGGAGGGGGAAGGGGGGAAGGGGGGAGGGAGTAGGGGGGAGGGGAGGGAGGGGGATCTCCCCTTTTCCCCAGTACCCCTCTTTCCCCGTTGGGCCCGTCCCCGTAGGGTTTCCATTGTAACCGGGAAACACTTGCCCCGGTGGCCCACGAGCATAGGGGCCCAATGCTGATCTGTGTATGTTAAGTGACTTGCAATAAAAAAAAATACTTTAAAAAAAGATAAGTGCTTTTTAAGTGCTTGTTTTGAAACATTCGCGGTCACATAGTGCTTCTCACTGCGATCTGTTAGTGGGGCTTTTCGAAACAATGTAGCACCCATCTCAAACAAGCATTGGGAGGATGGAGGGAGGGAAGGGGAGGGAGGGAGGAGAGAGGTGTGGAGGGAGGGGGGAAGGGGAGGGGGGGAACGGGGGGAAGGGGGAGGGAGAGGAGAGGGAGGGGGGATGGGATGGGGGGAAGGGGGGAGGGAGGGGGACCTCCCTTTTCCCAGTACCCCTCTTTCCCCGTTGGGCCCGTCCTCGTAGGGTTTCCATTGTAACCGGGAGGAGGGGAGGGAGAGAGGAGGGAGGTGTGGAGGGAGGAGGGGAGGGGGAAGGGGGAGGGAGAGGGTTAGGGGGGGAGGGGGAGGGGAGGGGAGGGAGGGGGACCTCCCCTTTTCCCAGTACCCCTCTTTCCCCGTTGGGCCCATCCCCGTAGGGTTTCCTTTGTAACCAGAAGGGGGGAGGGAGGGTGGAAGGAGGGGGGAGGGGGAGAGGGATGGAAGGGTGGAGGGAGGGGGGGAGGGATGGAGGGAAGGAGGGAGGGGGGGGGAGTTAGGGGAGGAGGGGGTGAGGGAGGTGGGGAGGAGGGGGGGAGGGAGTGGGGATGGAGGTGGGAAGGAGTGGGGAGGAAGGGGTTGAGGGGGGAAGGGGGGGGGAGGGAGGGAATAGGGGCCCCATGCTGATCTGTGTATGTTAAGTGACTTGCACAACTTTAAAAAACTGGCAGTTGCCTTTCGCAACAATGTTGCAACAATCTCACACAAGCATTGTGACGTCACAAGCTGAAGATGTAAATTTAAAACCGAGCTGATCTCTCATTGGTGCACGGGTGCCATTGTGACATCACGCGCTGAAGCCCCTTCAAGAAAAGGGTTAGAAATGAAAATTAAACTTTAATATCTCTCTAGCTTTAAAAAGGTAGCTTCAATTTGAACGAAAGTACTTACAATAGTTGCCCATGTTAATGGTGAATATGGCGGTACAAAAATCGTAGCGCTTTGGTGTACCGTCAGGGAGGAGTAGGGTTTGTAAGTTATGGACAGAAACTCTTCGGAATCTTTGCGTACATACACATATACATACGGAATGTTGGACCGCAGAGTTTTAGTAGTATATAGACTAGACCGAGTGGGCCCGTTGGGCCCGTCCTCGTAGGGTTTCCATTGTAACCGGGAGGATGGGAGGGAGGGAAGTGGGAGGGAGGGGGGGAGGGGGAGGGTGGAGTGGAGGGGGGAGGGGGAGGGGAAGGAGGGGAGGGGGGATGGGGAGGGAGAGGGGAGGGAGGGGGGTGGGGGAGGGTCTATTTTACTTTAAAATAAACAGCGTTCTTTGTTGAAAAGGAAATAAACTTATCTATAGAGCATCAGCTTTTTTAATAAATAAAATCAAACTTAATGAAAATCACATTCCTCATTTTAAATAAATGTCTTTGTTATAAATGAAATCAAACAGCGGGAGAGGCGACGGCGACTACACCTCCCGGCGGTCAGCGCTGCTGGGACGGGAGGGAGGGAGGAATGAGGGAGGGAGGAGAGTGGGGAGGGAGGGGTACCTCCCCTTTTCCCAGTACTCTTCTTTCCCAAACCACCAAGCCCCCCTGTTGTCCCCCTCCCCAGTCCCCATTCTCAGACCCCCCCATTCTCTCTCCCCCAGATACACTCTTACTCTCCCCCCCCTTTCCCCAGCACACCCCTTTCCCCGTTGGGCCCGTCCTCGTAGGGTTTCCATTGTAACCGTGAGGCAGGGAGGGAGGGGGGAGGGAGGGAAGAGGGAGGTGTGGAGGGAGGAGGGGAGGGGGAGGGAGGGGGAGGGGGGAGGGAGGGAGAGGGGGAGGGGTGGGGGGGAAGGGGTGAGGGTGGAGGGGGAGGGAGGGGGACCTCCCCTTTTCCCAGTACCCCTCTTTCCCCGTTGTGCCCGTCCTCGTAAGGTTTCCATTGTAACCGGGAGGGGAGTGGGGGGGAGGGAAGGGAGGAGGGAGGTGTGGAGGGGGGAGGGGAGGGGGAGGGGGAAGGGGCAAGGGGGAGGGAGAGGGGAGGGAGGGGGGTAGGGAGGGGGGAAGGGGGGAGGGAGGGGGACCACCCGTTTTCCCAGTACCCCTCTTTCCCCGTTGGGCCCGTCGTCGTAGGGTTTCCATTGTAACCGGGAGGAGGGGAGGTAGGGAAGGGGGAGGGAGGGAGGAGGGAGGTGTGGAGGGAGGAGGGGAGGGGGAGGGAGGAGGGGAGGGGGAGGGAGGGGGAAGGGGGAGGAGGGAGAGGGGAGGGAGGGGGGTAGGGGGGAGGGAGGAGGGAGGTGTGGAGGGAGGAGGGGAGGGGGAGGGAGGGGGGAGGGGAGGGGGGAGGGAGAGGGGGAGGGGAGGGAGGGAGCGTGTAAGGGGGAGGGAGGGGGACCTCCCCTTTTCCCAGTACCCCTCTTTCCCCGTTGGGCCCGTCCTCGTAGGGTTTCCATTGTAACCGGAGGGGAGGGGAGGGGAGGGAGGAGGGAGGTGTGGAGGGAGGAGGGGAGGGGGGAAGGGGGAGGGAGAGGGTTAGGGGGGGAGGGGGAGGGGGGAGGGGAGGGGAGGGAGGGGGACCTCCCCTTTTCCCAGTACCCCTCTTTCCCCGTTGGGCCCGTCCCCGTAGGGTTTCCTTTGTAACCAGAAGGGGGGGGAGGGAGGGTGGAAGGAGGGGGTAGGGGGAGAGGGATGGAAGGGTGGAGGGAGGGGGGAGGATGGAGGGAAGGAGGGAGGGGGGGGGAGTTAGGGGAGGAGGGGTGAGGGAGGTGGGGAGGGAGTTGGGGAGGAGGGGGGGAGGGAGTGGGGATGGAGGTGGAAGGAGTGGGGAGGAAGGGGTGAGGGGGGAAGGGGGGGGAGGGAGGGAATAGGGGCCCCATGCTGATCTGTGTATGTTAAGTGACTTGCACAACTTTAAAAAACTGGCAGTTGCTTTTCGCAACAATGTTGCAACAATCTCACACAAGCATTGTGACGTCACAAGCTGAAGATGTAAATTTAAAACCGAGCTGATCTCTCATTGGTGCACGGGTGCCATTGTGACATCACGCACTGAAGCCCCTTCAAGAAAAGGGTTAGAAATGAAAATTTATACTTTAATATCTCTCTAGCTTTAAAAAGGTAGCTTCAATTTGAACGAAAGTACTTACAATAGTTGCCCATGTTAATGGTGAATACGGCGGTACAAAAATCGTAGCGCTTTGGTGTACCGTCTGGGAGGAGTAGGGTTTGGACCCTTCAAGAAAAGTGTTAGAAATGAAAATTTAAACTTTAATATCTCTCTAGCTTTAAAAAGGTAGCTTCAATTTGAACGAAAGTACTTACAACAGTTGCCCACGTCAATGGTGAATACGGCGGTACAAAAATCGTAGCGCTTTGGTGTACCGTCTGGGAGGAGCAGGGTTTGTAAGTTATGGACAGAAATCTTCGGAATCTTCCGTATATACATACGGAATCTTCCGTATATACATACGGAATGTTGGACCGCAGAGTTTTAGTATTATATAGACTAGACCGAGTGGGCCCGTTGGGCCCGTCCTCGTAGGGTTTCCATTGTAACCGGGAGGATGGGAGGGAGGGAAGAGGGGAGGGAGGGAGGAGGGAGGTGTGGAGGGAGCACGGGAGGGGGAAGGGAGGGGGGAGGGGAGGGTGGAGTGGAGGGGGGAAGGGGGGGGAGGGAGGGGGACCTCCCCTTTTCCCAGTACCCCTCTTTCCCCGTTGGGCCCGTCCCGTAGGGGTTTCCATTGTAACGGGGAGGGGGGGAGGGGAGGGAGGGGTGGTAGGGGGGGAGGGGGAGGGAGGGGGAGGGAGAGGGGAGGGGGAAGGAGGGAGGGAGGGGGACCTCCCCTTTTCCCAGTACTCCTCTTTCCCCGTTGGGCCCGTCCTCGTAGGGTTTCCATTGTAACCGGGAGGGGGGGAGGGAGGGAGGAGGGAGGTGTGGAGGGAGGTGTGGAGGGAGGAGGGGAGGGGAAGGGAGGGGGGGGAGGGGAGGGGGAGGGGGAAGAGGGGGAGGGAGGAAGGGAGGGAGGGGGAACTCCCCTTTTCCAGTACCCCTCTTTCCCCGTTGGGCCCGTCCCCATAGGGGTTTCCATTGTAACCGGGAGGGGGGGGAGGGAGGGTGGAAGGAGGGGGGAGGGGAGAGGGGTGGAAGGGTGGAGGGGATGGGGGGAGGGAGTGGGGGAGGGTCGGATGGAGGGAAGGAGGGAGGGGTGAGTTAGGGGCTGAGTGGTGATGGAGGTTGAGATTGAGGGGGGAGAGAGTGGGGATGGAGGTGGGAAGGAGGGGGGAGGAAGAGGTTGAGGGGGAAGTGGGACCTCCCCTTTTCCCAGTACCCCTCTTTCCCCCACCACCCAAGCCCCCACCGCAACGACACCTGTTGTCCCCCCTACCCAGTCCCCATTATCAGACCACCCCCCATTCTCTGGAATAAAAAAAAAATGCTTTAAAAAAAAAAGTGCTTTTTAATTGCTTGTTTTGAAACATTCGCGGTTAATTGCTTTTTTAAAAAACATTCGCGGTTAAGTGCTGGTTTTGAAACATTCGCGGCTACTTAGTGCTTCTGTCAGTTGCTTTTCGAAACAATGTTGCAACCATCTCACACAAGCATTGGGAGCATGGGAGGGAGGGAAGGGGAGGGAGGGAGGAGGGAGGTGTGGAGGGAGGAGGGGAGGGAGGGGGGAAGGGGAGGGGGGGAAGGGGGGCGGGAGAGGGGAGGGAGGGGGGGATGGGATGGGGAAGGGGGGAGTGAGGGGGATCTCCCCTTTTCCCAGTACCCCTCTTTCCCCGTTGGGCCCGTCCTCGTAGGGTTTCCATTGTAACCGGGAGGAGGGGGAGGGAGGGAAGGGGGAGGGAGGGAGGAGGGAGGTGTGGAGGGAGGGGAGGGGGAGGGAGGGGGGGAGGGGAGGGGGGAAGGGGGGAGGGGGGAGGGAGAGGGGGAGGGAGGTGGGGAGGGGGGGTGAGGGAGAGGGGTAGGGGGGGAGGGGAGGGGGAAGGGGAGGGAGGGGGACCGCCCCTTTTCCCAGTACCCCTCTTTCCCCGTTGGGGCCGTCCTCGTAGGGTTTCCATTGTAACCGGGAGGAGGGGAGGGAGGGAAGGGGGAGGGAGGGAGGTGTGGAGGGTGGAGGGGGAGGGAGGGGGGAGGGGAGGGGGGAAGGGGGGGAGGGAGGGGGGGTGGAGGTGGGAAGGAGTGGGGAGGAAGGGGTTGAGGGGGGAAGGGGGGGGAGGGAGGGAATAGGGGCCCCATGCTGATCTGTGTATGTTAAGTGACTCGCACAACTTTAAAAAACTGGCAGTTGCTTTTCGCAACAATGTTGCAACAATCTCACACAAGCATTGTGACGTCACAAGCTGAAGATGTAAATTTAAAACCGAGCTGATCTCTCATTGGTGCACGGGTGCCATTGTGACATCACGCGCTGAAGCCCCTTCAAGAAAAGGGTTAGAAATGAAAATTTAAACTTTAATATCTCTCTAGCTTTAAAAAGGTAGCTTCAATTTGAACGAAAGTACTTACAATAGTTGCCCACGTTAATGGTGAATATGGCGGTACAAAAATCGTAGCGCTTTGGTGTACCGTCTGGGAGGAGTAGGGTTTGTAAGTTATGGACAGAAACTCTTCGGAATCTTCCGTATATACACACATACACACATACACACATACACACATACATACGGAATGTTGGACCGCAGAGTTTTAGTAGTATACTAGACCGAGTGGGCCCGTTGGGCCCGTCCTCGTAGGGTTTCCATTGTAACCGGGAGGGGAGGAAAGGGGAGGGTTGGGGGAGGGAAGGGGGAGGGAGGAGGGGAGGGAGGGGGGGAGGGGAGGGGGGGGAGGGGGGAGGGAGAGGGGAGGAGGGGGGTAGGGGGGAGGGAGGGGGGAGAGGGGGGGATGGGAGGGGGGAGGGGGGGAAGGGAGGAGGGGAAGGGGGGGAGGGAGAGGGGAGGGAGGTGGGTAGGGGGGAGGGAGGGAGGCGGACCTCCCCTTTTCCCAGTACCCCTCTTTCCCCGTTGGGCCCGTCCTCGTAGGGTTTCCATTGTAACCGGGAGGAGGGGAGGGCGGGAAGGGGAGGGAGGGAGGAGGGAGGTGTGGAGGAGGAGGGAGAGGGGAGGGGAGGGAGGGGGAGGGGAGGGAGGGGGTAGGGGGAGGGGGAGGGGAGAGGGGAGGGGGAGGGGAGGGGGAAGGGGGGAGGGGGAAGGGGGGGAGGGAGGGGGACCTCCCCTTTTCCCAGTACTCCTCTTTCCCCGTTGGGCCCGTCCTCGTAGGGTTTCAATTGTAACCGGGAGGGGGGGAGGGAGGGTGGAAGGAGGGGGGAGAGGGATAGAAGGGTGGAGGGAGGGGGGGAGGGATTGGGGAGGGAGGGAAGGAGGGAGGGGGGAGTTAGGGGGGAGGGGGGAGGGAGTTGGGGAGGGAGGGGGAGGAGGGGGGGAGGGAGTGGGGGATGGAGGTGGGAAGGAGGGGGGATGAAGGGGTTGAGGGGGGAAGGGGGACCTCCCCTTTTCCCAGTACCCCTCTTTCCCCGTTGGGCCTGTCCTCATACGGTTTCCATTGTAACCGGGAGGGGGGGAGGGAGGGAGGAGGGAGCGTGTGGAGGGAGGAGGGGAGGGGGAGGGGAGGGGGGAAGGGGGAGGGGGGAAGGGGGGTAGGGGGAGGGGAGGGAGGGGGGGATCTCCCCTTTTCCCAGTACCCCTCTTTCCCCGTTGGCTCGTCCCGTAGGATTTCCATTGTAACCGGGAGGGGGGGAGGGAGGGTGGAAGGAGGTGGGAGGGGGAGAGGGATGGAAGGGTGGAGGGAGGGGGCAGGGAGTGGGGGAGGGTGGGATGGAGGGAAGGAGGGAGGGGGGAGTTAGGGGCTGAGTGGTGATGGAGGTTGGGATTGGAGGGGGGAGGGAGGGGGGGAGCGAGTGGGGATGGAGGTGGGAAGGAGGGGGGAGGAAGGGGTTGAGGGGGGAAGTGGAACCTCCCCTTTTCCCAGTACCCCTCTTTCCCCCACCACCAAGCCCCCTCCGCAACGACCCCTGTTGTCCCCCTCCCCAGTCCCCATTCTCAGACCCCCCCCCCATTCTCTCTCTCCCCCAGACACACTCTCAGTGCTTTTTTCGAAACACTTGCCCCGGTGGCCCACGAGCATAGGGGCCCAATGCTGATCTGTGTATGTTAAGTGACTTGCAATAAAAAAAAATATTTAAAAAAATATAAGTGCTTTTTAAGTGCTTGTTTTGAAACATTCGCGGTCACATAGGGCTTCTCACTGCGATCTGTTAGAGGTGCTTTTCGAAACAATGTAGCACCCATCTCAAACAAGCATTGGGAGGATGGGAGGGAGGGAAGGGGAGGGAGGGAGGAGAGAGGTGTGGAGGGAGGGGGGAAGGGGAGGGGGAACGGGGGGAAGGGGGAGGGAGAGGGGAGGGAGGGGGGATGGGATGGGGGAAGGGATGGGGGAAGGGGGGAGGGAGGGGGACCTCCCCTTTTCCCAGTACCCCTCTTTCCCCGTTGGGCCCGTCCTCGTAGGGTTTCCATTGTAACCGGGAGGAGGGGAGGGAGGGAGGAGGGAGGTGTGGAGGGAGGAGGGGAGGGGGGGAGGGGAGGGGGGAAGGGGGAGGGAGAGGGTTAGGGGGGAGGGGGAGGGGGGAGGGGAGGGGGGAAGGGGAGGGAGGGGGACCTCCCCTTTTCCCAGTACCCCTCTTTCCCCGTTGGGCCCGTCCCCGTAGGGTTTCCTTTGTAACCAGAAGGGGGGGAGGGAGGGTGGAAGGAGGGGGGAGGGGGAGAGGGATGGAAGGGTGGAGGGAGGGGGGGGAGGATGGAGGGAAGGAGGGAGGGGGGGAGTTAGGGGAGGAGGGGTGAGGGAGGTGGGGAGGGAGTTTGGGAGGAGGGGGGGAGGGAGTGGGGATGGAGGTGGGAAGGAGTGGGGAGGAAGGGGTTGAGGGGGGAAGGGGGGGAGGGAGGGAATAGGGGCCCCATGCTGATCTGTTTATGTTAAGTGACTTGCACAACTTTAAAAAACTGGCAGTTGCTTTTCGCAACAATGTTGCAACAATCTCACACAAGCATTGTGACGTCACAAGCTGAAGATGTAAATTTAAAACCGAGCTGATCTCTCATTGGTGCACGGGTGCCATTGTGACATCACGCGCTGAAGCCCCTTCAAGAAAAGGGTTAGAAATGAAAATTTAAACTTTAATATCTCTCTAGCTTTAAAAAGGTAGCTTCAATTTGAACGAAAGTACTTACAATAGTTGACCAGGTTAATGGTGAATATGGCGGTACAAAAATCGTAGCGCTTTGGTGTACCTTCAGGGAGGAGTAGGGTTTGTAAGTTATGGACAGAAACTCTTCGGAATCTTCCGTATATACACACATACACACATACACACATACACACATACATACGGAATGTTGGACCGCAGAGTTTTAGTAGTATATAGATAGATAGACTAGACCGAGTGGGCCCGTTGGGCCCGTCCTCGTAGGGTTTCCATTGTAACCGGGAGGATGGGAGGGAGGGAAGTGGGAGGGAGGGGGGGAGGGGAGGGTGGAGTGGAGGGGGGAGGGGAGGGGGAAGGAGGGGAGGGGGATGGGGAGGGAGAGGGGAGGGAGGGGGGTGGGGGGAGGGTCTATTTTACTTTAAAATAAACAGCGTTCTTTGTTGAAAAGGAAATAAACTTATCTATAGAGCATCAGCTTTTTTAAAATAAATAAAATCAAACTTAATGAAAATCACATTCCTCATTTTAAATAAATGTCTTTGTTATAAATGAAATCAAACAGCGGGAGAGGCGACGGCGACTACACCTCCCGGCGGTCAGCGCTGCTGGGACGGGAGGGAGGGAGGGATGAGGGAGGGAGGAGAGTGGGGAGGGAGGGGTACCTCCCCTTTTCCCAGTACTCTTCTTTCCCAAACCACCAAGCCCCCTGTTGTCCCCCTCCCCAGTCCCCATTCTCAGACCCCCCCATTCTCTCTCCCCCAGATACACTCTTACTCTCCCCCCCCTTTCCCCAGCACACCCCTTTCCCCGTTGGGCCCGTCCTCGTAGGGTTTCCATTGTAACCGTGAGGCAGGGAGGGAGGGGGGAGGGAGGGAAGAGGGAGGTGTGGAGGGAGGAGGGGAGGGGGAGGGAGGGGGAGGGGGGAAGGGGGGGAGGTGGAGGGAGGGGGGAGGGAGAGGGGGAGGGGTGGGGGGAAGGGGTGAGGGTGGA
Organism: Rhinoraja longicauda; assembly: GCF_053455715.1. Classification (NCBI taxonomy): domain Eukaryota; kingdom Metazoa; phylum Chordata; class Chondrichthyes; order Rajiformes; family Arhynchobatidae; genus Rhinoraja; species Rhinoraja longicauda. The sequence goes on along the minus strand of NW_027602054.1, from coordinate 32,607 downwards.
AGGGGGAGGGAGGGGGAACTCCCCTTTTCCCAGTACCCCTCTTTCCCCGTTGTGCCCGTCCTCGTAAGGTTTCCATTGTAACCGGGAGGGGAGTGGGGGGGGAGGGAAGGGAGGAGGGAGGTGTGGAGGGGGGAGGGGAGGGGGAGGGGGGAAGGGGCAAGGGGGAGGGAGAGGGGAGGGAGGGGTAGGGAGGGGGGAAGGGGGGAGGGAGGGGGACCACCCGTTTTCCCAGTACCCCTCTTTCCCCGTTGGGCCCGTCGTCGTAGGGTTTCCATTGTAACCGGGAGGAGGGGAGGTAGGGAAGGGGGAGGGAGGGAGGAGGGAGGTGTGGAGGGAGGAGGGGAGGGGGAGGGAGGAGGGGGAGGGGGAGGGAGGGGGAAGGAGGGAGAGGGGAGGGAGGGGGGTAGGGGGGAGGGAGGAGGGAGGTGTGGAGGGAGGAGGGGAGGGGGAGGGAGGGGGAGGGGAGGGGGGAGGGAGAGGGGGAGGGGGAGGGAGGGAGCGTGTAAGGGGAAGGGAGGGGGACCTCCCCTTTTCCCAGTACCCCTCTTTCCCCGTTGGGCCCGTCCTCGTAGGGTTTCCATTGTAACCGGGAGGAGGGGAGGGAGGGAGGAGGGAGGTGTGGAGGGAGGAGGGGAGGGGGGAAGGGGGAGGGAGAGGGTTAGGGGGGAGGGGGAGGGGGGAGGGGAGGGGAGGGAGGGGGACCTCCCCTTTTCCCAGTACCCCTCTTTCCCCGTTGGGCCCGTCCCCGTAGGGTTTCCTTTGTAACCAGAAGGGGGGAGGGAGGGTGGAAGGAGGGGGGAGGGGGAGAGGGATGGAAGGGTGGAGGGAGGGGGGGAGGGATGGAGGGAAGGAGGGAGGGGGGGGAGTTAGGGGAGGAGGGGTGAGGGAGGTGGGGAGGGAGTTGGGGAGGAGGGGGGGAGGGAGTGGGGATGGAGGTGGGAAGGAGTGGGGAGGAAGGGGTTGAGGGGGGAAGGGGGGGGAGGGAGGGAATAGGGGCCCCATGCTGATCTGTGTATGTTAAGTGACTTGCACAACTTTAAAAAACTGGCAGTTGCCTTTCGCAACAATGTTGCAACAATCTCACACAAGCATTGTGACGTCACAAGCTGAAGATGTAAATTTAAAACCGAGCTGATCTCTCATTGGTGCACGGGTGCCATTGTGACATCACGCGCTGAAGCCCCTTCAAGAAAAGGGTTAGAAATGAAAATTAAACTTTAATATCTCTCTAGCTTTAAAAAGGTAGCTTCAATTTGAACGAAAGTACTTACAATAGTTGCCCATGTTAATGGTGAATATGGCGGTACAAAAATCGTAGCGCTTTGGTGTACCGTCAGGGAGGAGTAGGGTTTGTAAGTTATGGACAGAAACTCTTCGGAATCTTTGCGTACATACACATATACATCCATACATACGGAATGTTGGACCGCAGAGTTTTAGTAGTATACTAGACCGAGTGGGCCCGTTGGGCCCGTCCTCGTAGGGTTTCCATTGTAACCGGGAGGGGAGGAAAGGGGGAGGGTTGGGGGAGGGAAGGGGGAGGGAGGAGGGGAGGGAGGGGGGGAGGGGAGGGGGAGGGAGAGGGGAGGGAGGGGGGTAGGGGGGAGGGAGGGGGGAGGGAGGGGGGAGAGGGGGGGATGGGAGGGGGGAGGGGAGGGGGGGAGGGAGGAGGGAAGGGGGGGAGGGAGAGGGGAGGGAGGTGGGTAGGGGGGAGGGAGGGAGGGGGACCTCCCCTTTTCCCAGTACCCCTCTTTCCCCGTTGGGCCCGTCCTCGTAGGGTTTCCATTGTAACCGGGAGGAGGGGAGGGCGGGAAGGGGGAGGGAGGGAGGAGGGAGGTGTGGAGGGAGGAAGGGAGGGGAGGGAGGGGGGAGGGGGGGAAGGGGAGGGGGGAAGGGGGGAAGGGGGAGGGAGAGGGAGAGGGGAGGGAGGGGGGATGGGATGGGGGAAGGGGGGAGGGAGGGGGACCTCCCCTTTTCCCAGTACTCCTCTTTCCCCGTTGGGCCCGTCCTCGTAGGGTTTCAATTGTAACCGGGAGGGGGGGAGGGAGGGTGGAAGGAGGGGGGAGAGGGATGGAAGGGTGGAGGGAGGGGGGGAGGGATTGGGGAGGGAGGGATGGAGGGAGGGGGGAGTTAGGGGGGAGGGGGGAGGGAGTTGGGGAGGGAGGGGGAGGAGGGGGGGAGGGAGTGGGGATGGAGGTGGGAAGGAGGGGGGATGAAGGTGTTGAGGGGGGAAGGGGGACCTCCCCTTTTCCCAGTACCCCTCTTTCCCCGTTGGGCCCGTCCTCATAGGGTTTCCATTGTAACCGGGAGGGGGGGAGGGAGGTGTGGAGGGAGGAGGGGAGGGGGAGGGAGGGGGGGAGGGGAGGGGGGAAGGGGAGGGGGAAGGGGGGAGGGGGTAGGGGGGAGGGGAGGGAGGGGGACCTCCCCTTTTCCCAGTACCCCTCTTTCCCCGTTGGGCCCGTCCCCGTAGGGTTTCTATTGTAACCGGGAGGGGGGAGGGAGGATGGAAGGAGGGGGGAGGGGGAGAGGGATGGAAGGGTGGATTGATTGGGGGAGGGAGGGATGGAGGGAAGGAGGGAGGGGGGGAGTTAGGGGGGAGGTTTGAGGGAGGTGGGGAGGGAGGGGGAGGGAGTTGGGGAGGGAGGGGTAGGAGGGGGGGAGGGAGTGGGGATGGAGGTGGGAAGGAAGGGGTTGAGGGGTGAAGGGGGACCTCCCATTTTCCCAGTACCCCTCTTTCCCCCACCACCAAGCCCCCTCCGCAACGACCCCTGTTGTCCCCCTCCCCAGTCCCCATTCTCAGACCCCCCCCCATTCTCTCTCTCCCCCAGACACACTCCAAGTGCTGTTTCGCAACACTTGCCCCGGTGGCCCACGAGCATAGAGGCCCCATGTTGATCTGTGTATGTTAAGTGACTTGCAATAAAAAAGACTACTTGAAAACAGTGGTTTAAAGTGGTTTAAAGTGCTGTTTTTGCTACATTCGCGGTCATTTAGTGCTTCTCACGACCACGGTCATTTAGTGCTTCTCACTGCGATCTGTTAGTGGTGCTTTTCGAAACAATGTAGCACCCATCTCAAACAAGCATTGGGAGGATGGGAGGGAGGGAAGGGGAGGGAGGGAGGAGAGAGGTGTGGAGGGAGGAGGGGAGGGAGGGGGAAGGGGAGGGGGGGGGGAAGGGGAGGGGGGAACGGGGGGAAGGGGGAGGGAGAGGGGAGGGAGGGGGGATGGGATGGGGGAAGGGGGGAGGGAGGGGGACCTCCCCTTTTCCCAGTACCCCTCTTTCCCCGTTGGGCCCGTCCTCGTAGGGTTTCCATTGTAACCAGGAGGAGGGGAGGGAGGGAGGGAGGTGTGGAGGGAGACGGGGAGGGGGGGAGGGGAGGGGGGAAGGGGGAGGGAGAGGGTTAGGGGGGAGGGGGAGGGGGTAAGGGGAGGGAGGGGGACCTCCCCTTTTCCCAGTACCCCTCTTTCCGCGTTGGGCCCGTCCCCGTAGGGTTTCCTTTGTAACCAGAAGGGGGGGAGGGAGGGTGGAAGGAGGGGGGAGGGGGAGAGGGATGGAAGGGTGGAGGGAGGGGGGGAGGGATGGAGGGAAGGAGGGAGGGGGGGGAGTTAGGGGAGGAGGGGTGAGGGAGGTGGGGAGGGAGTTGGGGAGGAGGGGGGGAGGGAGTGGGGATGGAGGTGGGAAGGAGTGGGGAGGAAGGGGTTGAGGGGGGAAGGGGGGGAGGGAGGGAATAGGGGCCCCATGCTGATCTGTGTATGTTAAGTGACTCGCACAACTTTAAAAAACTGGCAGTTGCTTTTCGCAACAATGTTGCAAACCATCTCACACAAGCATTGTGACGTCACAAGCTGAAGACCTTGAAAAAAAAGGTCAGAAAAAAAATTATGTAAATTTAAAACCGAGCTGATCTCTCATTGGTGCACGGGTGCCATTGTGACATCACGCGCTGAAGCCCCTTCAAGAAAAGGGTCAGAAATGAGAAATTTTAACTTTAATATCTCTCTAGCTTTAAAAAGGTAGCTTCAATTTGAACGAAAGTACTTACAATAGTTACCCATGTTAATGGTGAATATGGCGGTACAAAAATCGTAGCGCTTTGGTGTACCGTCTGGGAGGAGTAGGGTTTGTAAGTTATGGACAGAAATCTTCGGAATCTTCCGTACAAACATACGGAATCTTCCGTATATACATACGGAATGTTGGACATCTGAGTTTTAGTAGTATATAGATAGACTAGACCGAGTGGGCCCATTGGGCCCGTCCTCGTAGGGTTTCCATTGTAACCGGGAGGGGAAGAAAGGGGGAGGGTTGGGGGAGGGAAGGGGGAGGGAGGAGGGGAGGGAGGGGGAGGGGAGGGGGGAGGGAGAGGGGGAGGGAGGGGGTTAGGGGGAGGGAGGGGGGAGAGGGGGGGATGGGAGGGGGAGGGGAGGGGGGAAGGGGGGAGGGGAGGGGGGAAGGGAGGAGGGAAGGGGGGAGGGAGAGGGGAGGGAGGGAGGGAGGGGGACCTCCCCTTTTCCCAGTACCCCTCTTTCCCCGTTGGGCCCGTCCTCGTAGGGTTTCCATTGTAACCGGGAGGAGGGGAGGGCGGGAAGGGGGAGGGAGGGAGGAGGGAGGTGTGGAAGGAGGAGGGGAGGGGAGGGAGGGGGGAGGGGAGGGAGGGGGGTAGGGGGGAGGGGGAGGGAGAGGGGGGAGGGGAGGGGGAAGGGGGGAGGGAGGGGGACCTCCCCTTTTCCCAGTACTCCTCTTTCCCCGTTGGGCCCGTCCTCGTAGGGTTTCAAGGAGGGGGGAGAGGGATGGAAGGGTGGAGGGAGGGGGGGAGGGATTGGGGAGGGAGGGATGGAGGGAAGGAGGGAGGGGGGAGTTAGGGGGGAGGGGGGAGGGAGTTGGGGAGGGAGGGGGAGGAGGGGGGGAGGGAGTGGGGATGGAGGTGGGAAGGAGGGGAGATGAAGGGGTTGAGGGGGGAAGGGGGACCTCCCCTTTTCCCAGTACCCCTCTTTCCCCGTTGGGCCCGTCCTCATAGGGTTTCCATTGTAACCGGGAGGGGGGGAGGGAGGGAGGAGGGAGGTGTGGAGGGAGGAGGGGAGGGGGAGGGAGGGGAGGGGGGAAGGGGAGGGGGGAAGGGGTAGGGGGGAGGGGAGGGAGGGGGATCTCCTCTTTTCCCAGTACCCCTCTTTCCCCGTTGGGCCCGTCCCCGTAGGGTTTCCATTGTAACCGGGAGGGGGGGAGGGAGGGTGGAAGGAGGGGGGAGGGGGAGAGGGATGGAAGGGTGGAGGGAGGGGGGAGGGATTGGGGGAGGGTGGGATGGAGGGAAGGAGGGAGGGGGGAGTTAGGGGCTGAGTGGTGATGGAGGTTGGGATTGAGGGGGGAGAGAGTAGGGATGGAGGTGGGAAGGAGGGGGGAGGAAGAGGTTGAGGGGGAAGTGGGACCTCCCCTTTTCCCAGTACCCCTCTTTCCCCCACCACCAAGCCCCCACCGCAACGACCCCTGTTGTCCCCCTCCCCAGTCCCCATTCTCAGACCCCCCCCATTCTCTTGGAATAAAAAAAAACTTTAAAAAAAATAAGTGCTTTTTAATTGCTGGTTTTGAAACATTCGCGGTTAAGTGCTTTTTAAAAAAACATTCGCGGTTAAGTGCTGGTTTTGAAACATTCGCGGCTACTTAGTGCTTCTGTCAGTTGCTTTTCGAAACAATGTTGCAACCATCTCACACAAGCATTGGGAGGATGGGAGGGAGGGAAGGGGAGGGAGGGAGGGAGGAGGGAGGTGTGGAGGGAGGAGGGGAGGGAGGGGGAAGGGGAGGGGGGGAAGGGGGCGGGAGAGGGGACGGAGGGGGGATGGGATGGGATGGGGAAGGGGGGAGGGAGGGGGACCTCCCCTTTTCCCAGTACCCCTCTTTCCCCGTTGGGCCCGTCCTCGTAGGGTTTCCATTGTAACCGGGAGGAGGGGAGGGAGGGAAGGGGGAGGGAGGGAGGGAGGGGAGGGGGAGGGAGGGAGGAGGGAGGTGTGGAGGGAGGGGAGGGGGAGGGAGGGGGAGGGGAGGGGGGAAGGGGGGGGGAGGGGGAGGGAGAGGGGGAGGGAGGGGGAGGGGGGAAGTGGGGTGAGGGGGAGGGAGAGGGGTAGGGGGGGAGGGGAGGGGAAGGGGAGGGAGGGGGACCTCCCCTTTTCCCAGTACCCCTCTTTCTCCGTTGGGCCCATCCTCGTAGGGTTTCAATTGTAACCGGGAGGAGGGGAGGGAGGGAAGGGGGAGGGAGGGAGGTGTGGAGGGTGGAGGGGGAGGGGGAGGGAGGGGGGAGGGTAGGGGGGAAGGGGGGGAGGGAGGGGAGATGGAGGTGGGAAGGAGTGGGGAGGAAGGGGTTGAGGGGGGAAGGGGGGGAGGGAGGGAATAGGGGCCCCATGCTGATCTGTGTATGTTAAGTGACTTGCACAACTTTAAAAAACTGGCAGTTGCTTTTCGCAACAATGTTGCAACATCTCACACAAGCATTGTGACGTCACAAGCTGAAGACCTTGAAAAAAAAGGTCAGAAAAAAAATCATGTAAATTTAAAGTAGTAAACACCCAATAGCAGCTGCTTGTCCATCGCGAGCTGATCTCTCATTGGTGCACGGGTGCCATTGTGACATCACGCGCTGAAGCCCCTTCAAGAAAAGGGTTAGAAATGAGAAATTTTAACTTTAATATCTCTCTAGCTTTAAAAAGGTAGCTTCAATTTGAACGAAAGTACTTACAATAGTTGCCCATGTTAATGGTGAATATGGCGGTACAAAAATCGTAGCGCTTTGGTGTACCTTCAGGGAGGAGTAGGGTTTGTAAGTTATGGACAGAAATCTTCGGAATCTTCCGTATATACACACGGAATCTTCCGTATATACATACGGAATGTTGGACCGCAGAGTTTTAGTATTATACTAGACCGAGTGGGCCCGTTGGGCCCGTCCTCGTAGGGTTTCCATTGTAACCGGGAGGGGAGGAAAGGGGGAGGGTTGGGGGAGGGAAGGGGGAGGGAGGAGGGGAGGGAGGGGGGTAGGGGAGGGGGGGAGGGGGGAGGGAGAGGGGAGGGAGGGGGGTAGGGGGAGGGAGGGGGAGAGGGGGGGATGGGAGGGGGGAGGGGAGGGGGGAAGGGAGGAGGGAAGGGGGGGAGGGAGAGGGGAGGGAGGTGGGTAGGGGGGAGGGAGGGAGGCGGACCTCCCCTTTTCCCAGTACCTCTCTTTCCCCGTTGGGCCCGTCCTCGTAGGGTTTCCATTGTAACCGGGAGGAGGGGAGGGCGGGAAGGGGGAGGGAGGGAGGAGGGAGGTGTGGAGGGAGGAGGGGAGGGGAGGGAGGGGGGAGGGGAGGGAGGGGGGTAGGGGGGAGGGGGAGGGAGGGGGAGGGAGAGGGGATGGGGGAGGGGAGGGGGAAGGGGGGAGGGAGGGGGACCTCCCCTTTTCCCAGTACTCCTCTTTCCCCGTTGGGCCCGTCCTCGTAGGGTTTCCATTGTAACCGGGAGGGGGGGAGGGAGGGAGGAGGGAGGTGTGGAGGGAGGAGGGGAGGGGAGGGAGAGGGGAGGGGAGGGAGGGGGGTAGGGGGGAGGGGGAGGGAGGGGGAGGGGGAGGGAGAGGGGAGGGGGGAGGGGAGGGGGAAGGGGGGAGGGAGGGGACCTCCCCTTTTCCCAGTACCCCTCTTTCCCCGTTGGGCCCGTCCCCGTAGGGTTTCCATTGTAACCGGGAGGGGGGGAGGGAGGGTGGAAGGAGGGGGAGAGGGGTGGAAGGGTGGAGGGAGTGGGGGAGGGTCGGATGGAGGGAAGGAGGGAGGGAAGGAGGGAGGGGTGAGTTAGGGGCTGAGTGGTGATGGAGGTTGGGATTGAGGGGGGAGAGAGTGGGGATGGAGGTGGGAAGGAGGGGGGAGGAAGAGGTTGAGGGGGAAGTGGGACCTCCCCTTTTCCCAGTACCCCTCTTTCCCCCACCACCAAGCCCCCACCGCAACGACCCCTGTTGTCCCCCTACCCAGTCCCCATTCTCAGACCCCCCCCATTCTCTTGGAATAAAAAAAAATACTTTTAAAAAAAAAGTGCTTTTTAATTGCTTGTTTTGAAACATTCGCGGTTAAGTGCTTTTTTAAAAAACATTCGCGGTTAAGTGCTGGTTTTGAAACATTCGCGGCTACTTAGTGCTTCTGTCAGTTGCTTTTCGAAACAATGTTGCAACCATCTCACACAAGCATTGGGAGGATGGGAGGGAGGGAAGGGGAGGGAGGGAGGAGGGAGGTGTGGAGGGAGGAGGGGAGGGAGGGGGGAAGGGGAGGGGGGGAAGGGGGCGGGAGAGGGGAGGGAGGGGGGATGGGATGGGGAAGGGGGGAGTGAGGGGGACCTCCCCTTTTCCCAGTACCCCTCTTTCCCCGTTGGGCCCGTCCTCGTAGGGTTTCCATTGTAACCGGGATGGGAGGAAAGGGGGAGGGTTGGGGGAGGGAAGGGGGAGGGAGGAGGGGAGGGAGGGGGGGAGGGGAGGGGGGGAGGGGGGAGGGAGAGGGGAGGGAGGGGGTAGGGGGAGGGAGAGGGGAGAGGGGGGATGGGAGGGGGGAGGGGGGAAGGGAGGAGGGTAGGGGGGGAGGGAGAGGGGAGGGAGGTGGGTAGGGGGGAGGGAGGGAGGGGGACCTCCCCTTTTCCCAGTACCCCTCTTTCCCCGTTGTGCCCGTCCTCGTAGGGTTTCCATTGTAACCGGGAGGAGGGGAGGGCGGGAAGGGGGAGGGAGGGAGGAGGGAGGTGTGGAGGGAGGAGGGGAGGGGAGGGAGGGGGGAGGGGAGGGAGGGGGGTAGGGGGGAGGGGGAGGGAGGGGGAGGGAGGGGGAGGGAGAGGGGAGGGGGGAGGGGAGGGGGAAGGGGGGAGGGAGGGGGGAGGGAGGGGGACCTCCCCTTTTCCCAGTACCCCTCTTTCCCCGTTGGGCCCGTCCCCGTAGGGTTTCCATTGTAACCGGGAGGGGGGGAGGGAGGGTGGAAGGAGGGGGAGAGGGGTGGAAGGGTGGAGGGAGTGGGGGAGGGTCGGATGGAGGGAAGGAGGGAGGGAAGGAGGGAGGGGTGAGTTAGGGGCTGAGTGGTGATGGAGGTTGGGATTGAGGGGGGAGAGAGTGGGGATGGAGGTGGGAAGGAGGGGGGAGGAAGAGGTTGAGGGGGAAGTGGGACCTCCCCTTTTCCCAGTACCCCTCTTTCCCCCACCACCAAGCCCCCACCGCAACCACCCCTGTTGTCCCCCTACCCAGTCCCCATTCTCAGACCCCCCCCATTCTCTTGGAATAAAAAAAAATACTTTTAAAAAAAAAGTGCTTTTTAATTGCTTGTTTTGAAACATTCGCGGTTAAGTGCTTTTTTAAAAAACATTCGCGGTTAAGTGCTGGTTTTGAAACATTCGCGGCTACTTAGTGCTTCTGTCAGTTGCTTTTCGAAACAATGTTGCAACCATCTCACACAAGCATTGGGAGGATGGGAGGGAGGGAAGGGGAGGGAGGGAGGAGGGAGGTGTGGAGGGAGGAGGGGAGGGAGGGGGGAAGGGGAGGGGGGGAAGGGGGCGGGAGAGGGGAGGGAGGGGGGATGGGATGGGGAAGGGGGGAGTGAGGGGGACCTCCCCTTTTCCCAGTACCCCTCTTTCCCCGTTGGGCCCGTCCTCGTAGGGTTTCCATTGTAACCGGGAGGAGGGGAGGGAGGGAAGGGGGAGGGAGGGAGGAGGGAGGTGTGGAGGGAGGGGAGGGGGAGGGAGGGGGGAGGGGAGGGGGAAGGGGGGGAGGGGGGAGGGAGAGGGGGAGGGAGGGGGGGAGGGGGGTGAGGGGGGAGGGAGAGGGGTAGGGGGGGGAGGGGAGGGGGAAGGGGAGGGAGGGGGACCTCCCCTTTTCCCAGTACCCCTCTTTCCCCGTTGGGCCCGTCCTCGTAGGGTTTCCATTGTAACCGGGATGGGAGGAAAGGGGGAGGGTTGGGGGAGGGAAGGGGGAGGGAGGAGGGGAGGGAGGGGGGGAGGGGAGGGGGGGAGGGGGGAGGGAGAGGGGAGGGAGGGGGTAGGGGGAGGGAGGGGGGAGAGGGGGGATGGGAGGGGGGAGGGGGGAAGGGAGGAGGGTAGGGGGGGAGGGAGAGGGGAGGGAGGTGGGTAGGGGGGAGGGAGGGAGGGGGACCTCCCCTTTTCCCAGTACCCCTCTTTCCCCGTTGTGCCCGTCCTCGTAGGGTTTCCATTGTAACCGGGAGGAGGGGAGGGCGGGAAGGGGGAGGGAGGGAGGAGGGAGGTGTGGAGGGAGGAGGGGAGGGGAGGGAGGGGGGAGGGGAGGGAGGGGGGTAGGGGGGAGGGGGAGGGAGGGGGAGGGAGGGGGAGGGAGAGGGGAGGGGGGAGGGGAGGGGGAAGGGGGGAGGGAGGGGGGAGGGAGGGGGACCTCCCCTTTTCCCAGTACCCCTCTTTCCCCGTTGGGCCCGTCCCCGTAGGGTTTCCATTGTAACCGGGTGGGGGGGGAGGGAGGGTGGAAGGAGGGGGGAGGGGGAGAGGGGTGGAAGGGGGGAGGGGGAGAGGGGTGGAAGGGTGGAGGGAGGGGGGGAGGGAGTGGGGGAGGGTCGGATGGAGGGAAGGAGGGACGGGTGAGTTAGGGGCTGAGTGGTGATGGAGGTTGGGATTGAGGGGGGAGAGAGTGGGGATGGAGGTGGGAAGGAGGGGGGAGGAAGAGGTTGAGGGGGGAAGTGGGACCTCCCCTTTTCCCAGTACCCCTCTTTCCCCCACCACCAAGCCCCCACCGCAACGACCCCTGTTGTCCCCCTCCCGAGTCCCCATTCTCAGACCCCCCCCATTCTCTTGGAATAAAAAAAAATACTTAAAAAAAAATAAGTGCTTTTTAATTGCTTGTTTTGAAACATTCGCGGTTAAGTGCTTTTTTAAAAAACATTCGCGGTTAAGTGCTGGTTTTGAGACATTCGCGGCTACTTAGTGCTTCTGTCAGCTGCTTTTCGAAACAATGTTGCAACCATCTCACACAAGCATTGGGAGGATGGGAGGGAGGGAAGGGGAGGGAGGGAGGAGGGAGGTGTGGAGGGAGGAGGGGAGGGAGGGGGGAAGGGGAGGGGGGAAGGGGGCGGGAGAGGGGAGGGAGGGGGGATGGGATGGGGAAGGGGGGAGTGAGGGGGACCTCCCCTTTTCCCAGTACCCCTCTTTCCCCGTTGGGCCCGTCCTCGTAGGGTTTCCATTGTAACCGGGAGGAGGGGAGGGAGGGAAGGGGGAGGGAGGGAGGAGGGAGGTGTGGAGGGAGGGGAGGGGGAGGGAGGGGGGAGGGGAGGGGGGAAGGGGGGAGGGGGGAGGGAGAGGGGGAGGGAGGGGGGGAGGGGGGAGGGAGAGGGGTAGGGGGGGGAGGGGAGGGGGAAGGGGAGGGAGGGGGACCTCCCCTTTTCCCAGTACCCCTCTTTCCCCGTTGGGCCCGTCCTCGTAGGGTTTCCATTGTAACCGGGAGGAGGGGAGGGAGGGAAGGGGGAGGGAGGGAGGTGTGGAGGGGGAGGGAGGGGGGAGGGGAGGGGGAAGGGGGGGAGGGAGGGGGGGTGGAGGTGGGAAGGAGTGGGGAGGAAGGGGTTGAGGGGGGAAGGGGGGGGGAGGGAGGGAATAGGGGCCCCATGCTGATCTGTGTATGTTAAGTGACTCGCACAACTTTAAAAAACTGGCAGTTGCTTTTCGCAACAATGTTGCAACCATCTCACACAAGCATTGTGACGTCACAAGCTGAAGACCTTGGAAAAAAAAGGTCAGAAAAAAAATTATGTAAATTTAAAGTAGTAAACACCCAATAGCAGCCGCTTGTCCATCGCGAGCTGATCTCTCATTGGTGCACGGGTGCCATTGTGACATCACGCGCTGAAGCCCCTTCAAGAAAAGGGTTAGAAATGAAAAATTTAAACTTTAATATCTCTCTAGCTTTAAAAAGGTAGCTTCAATTTGAACGAAAGTACTTACAATAGTTGCCCATGTTAATGGTGAATACGGCGGTACAAAAATCGTAGCGCTTTGGTGTACCGTCTGGGAGGAGTAGGGTTTGGCCCCTTCAAGAAAAGTGTTAGAAATGAAAATTTAAACTTTAATATCTCTCTAGCTTTAAAAAGGTAGCTTCAATTTGAACGAAAGTACTTACAATAGTTGCCCAGGTTAATGGTGAATATGGCGGTACAAAAATCGTAGCGCTTTGGTGTACCGTCTGGGAGGAGCAGGGTTTGTAAGTTATGGACAGAAATCTTCGGAATCTTCCGTATATACACACATACATACGGAATGTTGGACCGCAGAGTTTTAGTATTATACTAGACCGAGTGGGCCCGTTGGGCCCGTCCTCGTAGGGTTTCCATTGTAACCGGGAGGGGAGGAAAGGGGGAGGGTTGGGGGAGGGAAGGGGGAGGGAGGAGGGGAGGGAGGGGGTAGGGGGGAGGGAGGGGGGAGAGGGGGGGATGGGAGGGGGGAGGGGAGGGGGGAAGGGAGGAGGGAAGGGGGGGAGGGAGAGGGGAGGGAGGTGGGTAGGGGGGAGGGGGAGGGAGGGGGAGGGAGAGGGGAGGGAGAGGGGAGGGGAGGGGGAAGGGGGGAGGGAGGGGGACCTCCCCTTTTCCCAGTACTCCTCTTTCCCCGTTGGGCCCGTCCTCGTAGGGTTTCCATTGTAACCGGGAGGGGGGGAGGGAGGGAGGAGGGAGGTGTGGAGGGAGGTGTGGAGGGAGGAGGGGAGGGGGAGGGAGGGGGGGAGGGAAGGGGGAGGGGGGAAGAGGGGTAGGGGGAGGGGAGGGAGGAGGGGAGGGAGGGGAACTCCCCTTTTCCCAGTACCCCTCTTTCCCCGTTGGGCCCGTCCCCGTAGGGTTTCCATTGTAACCGGGAGGGGGGGAGGGAGGGTGGAAGGAGGGGGGAGGGGGAGAGGGGTGGAAGGGTGGAGGGAGGGGGGGAGGGAGTGGGGGAGGGTCGGATGGAGGGAAGGAGGGAGGGGTGAGTTAGGGGCTGAGTGGTGATGGAGGTTGGGATTGAGGGGGAGAGAGTGGGGATGGAGGTGGGAAGGAGGGGGGAGGAAGAGGTTGACGGGGAAGTGGGACCTCCCCTTTTCCCAGTACCCCTCTTTCCCCCACCACCAAGCCCCCACCGCAACGACCCCTGTTGTCCCCCTACCCAGTCCCCATTGTCAGACCACCCCCCATTCTCTTGGAATAAAAAAAAATACTTTAAAAAAAAAAGTGCTTTTTAATTGCTTGTTTTGAAACATTCGCGGTTAAGTGCTTTTTTAAAAAACATTCGCGGTTAAGTGCTGGTTTTGAAACATTCGCGGCTACTTAGTGCTTCTGTCAGTTGCTTTTCGAGGGAGGGAGTAGGGAGGTGTGGAGGGGGGAGGGGAGGGGGAGGGAGGGGGGGAGGGGAGGGGGGAAGGGGGGGAGGGAGAGGGGAGGGAAGAGGGTAGGGGGGAGGGAGAAGGGAGGGAGGGGGGAGTGAGGGGGGAGGGAGGGGAACCTCCCATTTTCCCAGTACCCCTCTTTCCCCATTGGGCCCGTCCTCGTAGGGTTTCCATTGTAACCGGGAGGAGGGGAGGGAGGGTGGAAGGAGGGGGGAGGGATGGAATGGTGGAGGGAGGGGGGAGGGAGTGGGGGAGGGTGGGATGGAGGGAAGGAGGGAGGGGGGGAGTTAGGGGCTGAGTGGTGATGGAGGTTGGGATTGAGGGGGGAGGGAGGGGGGGAGGGAGTGGGGATGGAGGTGGGAAGGAGGGGGGAGGAAGGGGTTGAGGGGGGAAGTGGGACCTCCCCTTTTCCCAGTACCCCTCTTTCCCCCACCACCAAGCCCCCTCCGCAACGACCCCTGTTGTCCCCAGTCCCCATTCACAGATCCCCCCCCCCATTCTCTCTCTCCCCCATACACACTCAGTGCTTTTTTCGAAACATTCGCGGTCACATAGTGCTTCTCACTGTAGCACCCATCTCAAACAAGCATTGGGAGGATGGGAGGGAGGGAAGGGGAGGGAGGGAGGAGGGAGGTGTGGAGGGAGGAGGGGAGGGAAGGGGGGAAGGGGAGGGGGGTGAAGGGGGGGAAGGGGGAGGGAGAGGGGAGGGAGGGGGGATGGGATGGGGGAAGGGGGGAGGGAGGGGGACCTCCCCTTTTCCCAGTACCCCTCTTTCCCCGTTGGGCCCGTCCTCGTAGGGTTTCCATTGTAACCGTTAGGAGGGGAGGGAGGGAAGGGGGAGGGAGGGAGGAGTTAGGAGAGGAGGGGTGAGGGAGGTGGGGAGGGAGTTGGGGAGGAGGGGGGAGGGAGTGGGGATGGAGGTGGGAAGGAGTGGGGAGGAAGGGGTTGAGGGGGGAAGGGGGGGGAGGGAGGGAATAGGGGCCCCATGCTGATCTGTGTATGTTAAGTGACTGGCACAACTTTAAAAAATTGGCAGTTGCTTTTCGCAACAATGTTGCAACCCTCTCACACAAGCATTGTGACGTCACAAGCTGAAGACCTTGAAAAAAAAGGTCAGAAAAAAAATAATGTAAATCTAAAGTAGTAAACACCCAATAGCAGCCGCTTGTCCATCGCGAGCTGATCTCTCATTGGTGCACGGGTGCCATTGTGACATCACGTGCTGAAGCCCCTTCAAGAAAAGGGTTAGAAATGAAAATTTTAACTTTAATATCTCTCTAGCTTTAAAAAGGTAGCTTCAATTTGAACGAAAGTACTTACAATAGTTGCCCATGTTAATGGTGAATACGGCGGTACAAAAATCGTAGCGCTTTGGTGTACCGTCTGGGAGGAGTAGGGTTTGGCCCCTTCAAGAAAAGTGTTAGAAATGAAAATTTAAACTTTAATATCTCTCTAGCTTTAAAAAGGTAGCTTCAATTTGAACGAAAGTACTTACAATAGTTGCCCATGTTAATGGTGAATATGGCGGTACAAAAATCGTAGCGCTTTGGTGTACCGTCTGGGAGGAGTAGGGTTTGTAAGTTATGGACAGAAATCTTCGGAATCTTTCGTACATACGGAATCTTCCGTACATACACACGAACCCAGAGTTTTAGTAGTATACTAGACCGAGTGGGCCCGTTGGGCCCGTCCTCGTAGGGTTTCCATTGTAACCGGGAGGGGAGGAAAGGGGGAGGGTTGGGGGAGGGAAGGGGGAGGGAGGAGGGGAGGGGAGGGGGGGAGGGGAGGGGGGAGGGAGAGGGGAGGGAGGGGGTAGGGGGGAGGGAGGGGGAGAGGGGGGGATGGGAGGGGGAGGGGAGGGGGGAAGGGAGGAGGGAAAGGGGGGAGGGAGAGGGGAGGGAGGTGGGTAGGGGGGAGGGAGGGGGACCTCCCCTTTTCCCAGTACCCCTCTTTCCCCGTTGGGCCCGTCCTCGTAGGGTTTCCATTGTAACCGGGAGGAGGGGAGGGCGGGAAGGGGGAGGGAGGGAGGAGGGAGGTGTGGAGGGAGGAGGGGAGGGGAGGGAGGGGGGAGGGGAGGGAGGGGGGTAGGGGGGAGGGGAAGGGGGGAGGGAGGGGGACCTCCCCTTTTCCCAGTACTCCTCTTTCCCCGTTGGGCCGGTCCTCGTAGGGTTTCAATTGTAACCGGGAGGGGGGGAGGGAGGGTGGAAGGAGGGGGGAGAGGGATGGAAGGGTGGAGGGAGGGGGGGAGGGATTGGGGAGGGAGGGAAGGAGGGAGGGGGGAGTTAGGGGGGAGGGGGGAGGGAGTTGGGGAGGGAGGGGGAGGAGGGGGGGAGGGAGTGGGGATGGAGGTGGGAAGGAGGGGGGATGAAGGGGTTGAGGGGGGAAGGGGGACCTCCCCTTTTCCCAGTACCCCTCTTTCCCCGTTGGGCCCGTCCTCATAGGGTTTCCATTGTAACCGGGAGGGGGGAGGGAGGGAGGTGTGGAGGGAGGAGGGGAGGGGGAGGGAGGGGGGAGGGGAGGGGGGAAGGGGAGGGGGGAAGGGGGGAGGGAGTAGGGGGGAGGGGAGGGAGGGGGATCTCCCCTTTTCCCAGTACCCCTCTTTCCCCGTTGGGCCCGTCCCCGTAGGGTTTCCATTGTAACCGGGAAACACTTGCCCCGGTGGCCCACGAGCATAGGGGCCCAATGCTGATCTGTGTATGTTAAGTGACTTGCAATTAAAAAAAATACTTTAAAAAAAGATAAGTGCTTTTTAAGTGCTTGTTTTGAAACATTCGCGGTCACATAGTGCTTCTCACTGCGATCTGTTAGTGGTGCTTTTCGAAACAATGTAGCACCCATCTCAAACAAGCATTGGGAGGATGGGAGGGAGGGAAGGGGAGGGAGGGAGGAGAGAGGTGTGGAGGGATGGGGGAAGGGGAGGGGGGAACGGGGGGAAGGGGGAGGGAGAGGAGAGGGAGGGGGGATGGGATGGGGGAAGGGGGGAGGGAGGGGGACCTCCCCTTTTCCCAGTACCCCTCTTTCCCCGTTGGGCCCGTCCTCGTAGGGTTTCCATTGTAACCGGGAGGAGGGGAGGGAGGGAGGAGGGAGGTGTGGAGGGAGGAGGGGAGGGGGAAGGGGGAGGGAGAGGGTTAGGGGGGAGGGGGAGGGGAGGGGAGGGAGGGGGACCTCCCCTTTTCCCAGTACCCCTCTTTCCCCGTTGGGCCCGTCCCCGTAGGGTTTCCTTTGTAACCAGAAGGGGGGAGGGAGGGTGGAAGGAGGGGGGAGGGGGAGAGGGATGGAAGGGTGGAGGGAGGGGGGGAGGGATGGAGGGAAGGAGGGAGGGGGGGGAGTTAGGGGAGGAGGGGTGAGGGAGGTGGGGAGGGAGTTGGGGAGGAGGGGTGGAGGGAGTGGGGATGGAGGTGGGAAGGAGTGGGGAGGAAGGGGTTGAGGGGGGAAGGGGGGGGAGGGAGGGAATAGGGGCCCCATGCTGATCTGTGTATGTTAAGTGACTTGCACAACTTTAAAAAACTGGCAGTTGCCTTTCGCAACAATGTTGCAACAATCTCACACAAGCATTGTGACGTCACAAGCTGAAGATGTAAATTTAAAACCGAGCTGATCTCTCATTGGTGCACGGGTGCCATTGTGACATCACGCGCTGAAGCCCCTTCAAGAAAAGGGTTAGAAATGAAAATTAAACTTTAATATCTCTCTAGCTTTAAAAAGGCAGCTTCAATTTGAACGAAAGTACTTACAATAGTTGCCCATGTTAATGGTGAATATGGCGGTACAAAAATCGTAGCGCTTTGGTGTACCGTCAGGGAGGAGTAGGGTTTGTAAGTTATGGACAGAAACTCTTCGGAATCTTTGCGTACATACACATATACATACGGAATGTTGGACCGCAGAGTTTTAGTAGTATATAGATAGACTAGACCGAGTGGGCCCGTTGGGCCCGTCCTCGTAGGGTTTCCATTGTAACCGGGATGGGAGGAAAGGGGGAGGGTTGGGGGAGGGAAGGGGGAGGGAGGAGGGGAGGGAGGGGGGGAGGGGAGG
Organism: Rhinoraja longicauda; assembly: GCF_053455715.1. NCBI lineage: Eukaryota > Metazoa > Chordata > Chondrichthyes > Rajiformes > Arhynchobatidae > Rhinoraja > Rhinoraja longicauda. The sequence continues at coordinate 15,237 of NW_027602054.1, read as the reverse complement.
GGGGGAGGGGGGAGGGAGAGGGGAGGGAGAGGGGAGGGAGGGGGTAGGGGGGAGGGAGGGGGGAGAGGGGGGGATGGGAGGGGGGAGGGGGGAAGGGAGGAGGGTAGGGGGGGAGGGAGAGGGGAGGGAGGTGGGTAGGGGGGAGGGAGGGAGGGGGACCTCCCCTTTTCCCAGTACCCCTCTTTCCCCGTTGTGCCCGTCCTCGTAGGGTTTCCATTGTAACCGGGAGGAGGGGAGGGCGGGAAGGGGGAGGGAGGGAGGAGGGAGGTGTGGAGGGAGGAGGGGAGGGGAGGGAGGGGGGAGGGGAGGGAGGGGGGTAGGGGGGAGGGGGAGGGAGGGGGAGGGAGGGGGAGGGAGGGGGAGGGAGGGGGAGGGAGGGAGGGGGGAAGGGGGGAGGGAGGGGGACCTCCCCTTTTCCCAGTACCCCTCTTTCCCCGTTGGGCCCGTCCCCGTAGGGTTTCCATTGTAACCGGGAGGGGGGGGAGGGAGGGTGGAAGGAGGGGGGAGGGGGAGAGGGGTGGAAGGGTGGAGGGAGGGGGGGAGGGAGTGGGGGAGGGTCGGATGGAGGGAAGGAGGGACGGGTGAGTTAGGGGCTGAGTGGTGATGGAGGTTGGGATTGAGGGGGGAGAGAGTGGGGATGGAGGTGGGAAGGAGGGGGGAGGAAGAGGTTGAGGGGGGAAGTGGGACCTCCCCTTTTCCCAGTACCCCTCTTTCCCCCACCACCAAGCCCCCACCGCAACGACCCCTGTTGTCCCCCTCCCCAGTCCCCATTCTCAGACCCCCCCCATTCTCTTGGAATAAAAAAAAATACTTTAAAAAAAATAAGTGCTTTTTAATTGCTTGTTTTGAAACATTCGCGGTTAAGTGCTTTTTTAAAAAACATTCGCGGTTAAGTGCTGGTTTTGAAACATTCGCGGCTACTTAGTGCTTCTGTCAGCTGCTTTTCGAAACAATGTTGCAACCATCTCACACAAGCATTGGGAGGATGGGAGGGAGGGAAGGGGAGGGAGGGAGGTGTGGAGGGAGGAGGGGAGGGAGGGGGGAAGGGGAGGGGGGGAAGGGGGCGGGAGAGGGGAGGGAGGGGGGATGGGATGGGGAAGGGGGGAGTGAGGGGGACCTCCCCTTTTCCCAATTACCCCTCTTTCCCCGTTGGGCCCGTCCTCGTAGGGTTTCCATTGTAACCGGGAGGAGGGGAGGGAGGGAAGGGGGAGGGAGGGAGGAGGGAGGTGTGGAGGGAGGGGAGGGGGAGGGAGGGGGGAGGGGAGGGGGGAAGGGGGGGGAGGGGGGAGGGAGAGGGGGAGGGAGGGGGGGAGGTGGGAGGGAGAGGGGTAGGGGGGGGAGGGGAGGGGGAAGGGGAGGGAGGGGGACCTCCCCTTTTCCCAGTACCCCTCTTTCCCCGTTGGGCCCGTCCTCGTAGGGTTTCCATTGTAACCGGGAGGAGGGGAGGGAGGGAAGGGGGAGGGAGGGAGGTGTGGAGGGGGAGGGAGGGGGGAGGGGAGGGGGGAAGGGGGGGAGGGAGGGGGGGTGGAGGTGGGAAGGAGTGGGGAGGAAGGGGTTGAGGGGGGAAGGGGGGGGGGGAGGGAGGGAATAGGGGCCCCATGCTGATCTGTGTATGTTAAGTGACTCGCACAACTTTTAAAAACTGGCAGTTGCTTTTCGCAACAATGTTGCAACCATCTCACACAAGCATTGTGACGTCACAAGCTGAAGACCTTGAAAAAAAAGGTCAGAAAAAAAATTATGTAAATTTAAAGTAGTAAACACCCAATAGCAGCCGCTTGTCCATCGCGAGCTGATCTCTCATTGGTGCACGGGTGCCATTGTGACATCACGCGCTGAAGCCCCTTCAAGAAAAGGGTTAGAAATGAAAAATTTAAACTTTAATATCTCTCTAGCTTTAAAAAGGTAGCTTCAATTTGAACGAAAGTACTTACAATAGTTGCCCATGTTAATGGTGAATACGGCGGTACAAAAATCGTAGCGCTTTGGTGTACCGTCTGGGAGGAGTAGGGTTTGGCCCCTTCAAGAAAAGTGTTAGAAATGAAAATTTAAACTTTAATATCTCTCTAGCTTTAAAAAGGTAGCTTCAATTTGAACGAAAGTACTTACAATAGTTGCCCAGGTTAATGGTGAATATGGCGGTACAAAAATCGTAGCGCTTTGGTGTACCGTCTGGGAGGAGCAGGGTTTGTAAGTTATGGACAGAAATCTTCGGAATCTTCCGTATATACACACATACATACGGAATGTTGGACCGCAGAGTTTTAGTAGTATACTAGACCGAGTGGGCCCGTTGGGCCCGTCCTCGTAGGGTTTCCATTGTAACTGGGAGGATGGGAGGGAGGGAAGTGGGAGGGAGGGAGGAGGGAGGTGTGGAGGGAGCAGGGGAGGGGGAGGGAGGGGGGGAGGGGAGGGTGGAGTGGAGGGGGGAAGGGGGGGAGGGAGGGGGACCTCCCCTTTTCCCAGTACCCCTCTTTCCCCGTTGGGCCCGTCCCCGTAGGGTTTCCATTGTAACGGGGAGGGGGGAGGGGGGGTAGGGGGGAGGGGGAGGGAGGGGGAGGGAGAGGGGAGGGGGAAGGGGGGAGGGAGGGGGACCTCCCCTTTTCCCAGCACTCCTCTTTCCCCGTTGGGCCCGTCCTCGTAGGGTTTCCATTGTAACCGGGAGGGGGGGAGGGAGGGAGGAGGGAGGTGTGGAGGGGAGGGGGAGGGAGGGGGGGAGGGGAGGGGGGAAGAGGGGTAGGGGGGAGGGGAGGGAGGAGGGGAGGGAGGGGGAACTCCCCTTTTCCCAGTACCCCTCTTTCCCCGTTGGGCCCGTCCCCGTAGGGTTTCCATTGTAACCGGGAGGGGGGAGGGAGGGTGGAAGGAGGGGGGAGGGGGAGAGGGGTGGAAGGGTGGAGGGATGGGGGGAGGGAGTGGGGGAAGGTCGGATGGAGGGAAGGAGGGAGGGGTGAGTTAGGGGCCGAGTGGTGATGGAGGTTGAGATTGAGGGGGGAGAGAGTGGGGATGGAGGTGGGAAGGAGGGGGGAGGAAGTGGTTGAGGGGGAAGTGGGACCTCCCCTTTTCCCAGTACCCCTCTTTCCCCCACCACCAAGCCCCCACCGCAACGACCCCTGTTGTCCCCCTACCCAGTCCCCATTCTCAGACCACCCCCCATTCTCTTGGAATAAAAAAAAATGCTTTAAAAAAAAAAGTGCTTTTTAATTGCTTGTTTTGAAACATTCGCGGTTAAGTGCTTTTTTAAAAAACATTCGCGGTTAAGTGCTGGTTTTGAAACATTCGCGGCTACTTAGTGCTTCTGTCAGTTGCTTTTCGAGGGAGGGAGTAGGGAGGTGTGGAGGGGGGAGGGGAGGGGGAGGGAGGGGGGGAGGGGAGGGGGGAAGGGGGGGAGGGAGAGGGGAGGGAAGGGGGTAGAGGGGAGGGGGAGGGAGGGGGGAAGGGGAGGGAGGGGGGAAGGGGAGGGGGAGGGAGGGGGGGAGGGAGGGGGGAGGGAGGGGAACCTCCCATTTTCCCAGTACCCCTCTTTCCCCATTGGGCCCGTCCTCGTAGGGTTTCCATTGTAACCGGGAGGAGGGGAGGGAGGGAAGGGGGAGGGAGGGAGGAGGGAGGTGTGGAGGGAGGAGGGGAGGGGAGGGGAGGGGGAGGAGGGAGGGAGAGGGGAGGGAGGGGGGTAGGGGGGGAGGTAAGGGGGAGGGAGGGGGAGGGGAGGGGGGAAGGGGAGGGAGGGGGATCTCCCCTTTTCCCAGTACCCCTCTTTCCCCGTTGGGCCCGTCCTCGTAGGGTTTCCATTGTAACCGGGAGGAGGGGAGGGAGGGAAGGGGGAGGGAGGGAGGAGGGAGGTGTGGAGGGAGGAGGGGAGGGGAGGGAGGGGGAGGGGAGGGAGGGGGGTAGGGGGGAGGGGGAGGGAGGGGAAGGGGGGAGGGGAGGGGGAAGGGGGTAGTGAGGGGGACCTCCCCTTTTCCCAGTACCCCTCTTTCCCCATTGGGCCCGTCCTCGTAGGGTTTCCATTGTAACCGGGAGGAGGGGAGGGAGGGAAGGGGGAGGGAGGGAGGAGTTAGGGGAGGAGGGGTGAGGGAGGTGGGGAGGGAGTTGGGGAGGAGGGGGGGAGGGAGTGGGGATGGAGTTGGGAAGGAGTGGGGAGGAAGGGGTTGAGGGGGGAAGGGGGGGGAGGGAGGGAATAGGGGCCCCATGCTGATCTGTGTATGTTAAGTGACTTGCACAACTTTAAAAAACTGGCAGTTGCATTTCGCAACAATGTTGCAACCATCTCACACAAGCATTGTGACGTCACAAGCTGAAGACCTTGAAAAAAAAGGTCAGAAAAAATTTTATGTAAATTTAAAGTAGTAAACACCCAATAGCAGCCGCTTGTCCATCGCGAGCTGATCTCTCATTGGTGCACGGGTGCCATTGTGACATCACGCGCTGAAGCCCCTTCAAGAAAAGGGTTAGAAATGAAAATTTAAACTTTAATATCTCTCTAGCTTTAAAAAGGTAGCTTCAATTTGAACGAAAGTACTTACAATAGTTGCCCATGTTAATGGTGAATACGGCGGTACAAAAATCGTAGCGCTTTGGTGTACCGTCTGGGAGGAGTAGGGTTTGTAAGTTATGGACAGAAACTTCGGAATCAACTTCGGAATCTTTCGTACATACGGAATGTTTCGTACATACACACGAACGCAGAGTTTTAGTACTATATAGATAGATAGATATAGATAGATAGATAGACTAGACCGAGTGGGCCCGTTGGGCCCGTCCTCGTAGGGTTTCCATTGTAACCGGGAGGATGGGAGGGAGGGAAGTGGGAGGGAGGGGGGGAGGGGAGGGTGGAGTGGAGGGGGGAGGGGAGGGGGAAGGAGGGGAGGGGGATGGGGAGGGAGAGGGGAGGGAGGGGGGTGGGGGGAGGGTCTATTTTACTTTAAAATAAACAGCGTTCTTTGTTGAAAAGGAAATAAACTTATCTATAGAGCATCAGCTTTTTTAAAATAAATAAAATCAAACTTAATGAAAATCACATTCCTCATTTTAAATAAATGTCTTTGTTATAAATGAAATCAAACAGCGGGAGAGGCGACGGCGACTACACCTCCCGGCGGTCAGCGCTGCTGGGACGGGAGGGAGGGAGGGATGAGGGAGGGAGGAGAGTGGGGAGGGAGGGGTACCTCCCCTTTTCCCAGTACTCTTCTTTCCCAAACCACCAAGCCCCCTGTTGTCCCCCTCCCCAGTCCCCATTCTCAGACCCCCCCATTCTCTCTCCCCCAGATACACTCTTACTCTCCCCCCCCCTTTCCCCAGCACACCCCTTTCCCCGTTGGGCCCGTCCTCGTAGGGTTTCCATTGTAACCGTGAGGCAGGGAGGGAGGGCGGAGGGAGGGAAGAGGGAGGTGTGGAGGGAGGAGGGGAGGGGGAGGGAGGGGGAGGGGGGAAGGGGGGGAGGTGGAGGGAGGGGGGAGGGAGAGGGGGAGGGGTGGGGGGAAGGGGTGAGGGTGGAAGGGGGAGGGAGGGGGACCTCCCCTTTTCCCAGTACCCCTCTTTCCCCGTTGTGCCCGTCCTCGTAAGGTTTCCATTGTAACCGGGAGGGGAGTGGGGGGAGGGAAGGGAGGAGGGAGGTGTGGAGGGGGGAGGGGAGGGGGAGGGGGGAAGGGGCAAGGGGGAGGGAGAGGGGAGGGAGGGGGTAGGGAGGGGGAAGGGGGGAGGGAGGGGGACCACCCGTTTTCCCAGTACCCCTCTTTCCCCGTTGGGCCCGTCGTCGTAGGGTTTCCATTGTAACCGGGAGGAGGGGAGGTAGGGAAGGGGGAGGGAGGGAGGAGGGAGGTGTGGAGGGAGGAGGGGAGGGGGAGGGAGGAGGGGAGGGGGAGGGAGGGGGAAGGGGGAGGAGGGAGAGGGGAGGGAGGGGGGTAGGGGGGAGGGAGGAGGGAGGTGTGGAGGGAGGAGGGGAGGGGGAGGGAGGGGGGAGGGGAGGGGGGAGGGAGAGGGGGAGGGGGAGGGAGGGAGCGTGTAAGGGGGAGGGAGGGGGACCTCCCCTTTTCCCAGTACCCCTCTTTCCCCGTTGGGCCCGTCCTCGTAGGGTTTCCATTGTAACCGGGAGGGGGGGAGGGAGGGAGGAGGGAGGTGTGGAGGGAGGAGGGGAGGGGGGAAGGGGGAGGGAGAGGGTTAGGGGGGAGGGGGAGGGGGGAGGGGAGGGGAGGGAGGGGGACCTCCCCTTTTCCCAGTACCCCTCTTTCCCCGTTGGGCCCGTCCCCGTAGGGTTTCCTTTGTAACCAGAAGGGGGGGAGGGAGGGTGGAAGGAGGGGGTAGGGGGAGAGGGATGGAAGGGTGGAGGGAGGGGGGGAGGATGGAGGGAAGGAGGGAGGGGGGGGGAGTTAGGGGAGGAGGGGTGAGGGAGGTGGGGAGGGAGTTGGGGAGGAGGGGGGGAGGGAGTGGGGATGGAGGTGAGAAGGAGTGGGGAGGAAGGGGTGAGGGGGGAAGGGGGGGAGGGAGGGAATAGGGGCCCCATGCTGATCTGTGTATGTTAAGTGACTTGCACAACTTTAAAAAACTGGCAGTTGCTTTTCGCAACAATGTTGCAACAATCTCACACAAGCATTGTGACGTCACAAGCTGAAGATGTAAATTTAAAACCGAGCTGATCTCTCATTGGTGCACGGGTGCCATTGTGACATCACGCACTGAAGCCCCTTCAAGAAAAGGGTTAGAAATGAAAATTTATACTTTAATATCTCTCTAGCTTTAAAAAGGTAGCTTCAATTTGAACGAAAGTACTTACAATAGTTGCCCATGTTAATGGTGAATACGGCGGTACAAAAATCGTAGCGCTTTGGTGTACCGTCTGGGAGGAGTAGGGTTTGGACCCTTCAAGAAAAGTGTTAGAAATGAAAATTTAAACTTTAATATCTCTCTAGCTTTAAAAAGGTAGCTTCAATTTGAACGAAAGTACTTACAACAGTTGCCCACGTCAATGGTGAATACGGCGGTACAAAAATCGTAGCGCTTTGGTGTACCGTCTGGGAGGAGCAGGGTTTGTAAGTTATGGACAGAAATCTTCGGAATCTTCCGTATATACATACGGAATCTTCCGTATATACATACGGAATGTTGGACCGCAGAGTTTTAGTATTATATAGACTAGACCGAGTGGGCCCGTTGGGCCCGTCCTCGTAGGGTTTCCATTGTAACCGGGAGGGGAGGAAAGGGGGAGGGTTGGGGGAGGGAAGGGGGAGGGAGGAGGGGAGGGAGGGGGGAGGGGAGGGGGGAGGGAGAGGGGGAGGGAGGGGGTTAGGGGGAGGGAGGGGGGGAGAGGGGGGGAGGGGAGGGAAGGGAGGAGGGAAGGGGGGAGGGAGAGGGGAGGGAGGTGGGTAGGGGGGAGGGAGGGAGGGGGACCTCCCCTTTTCCCAGTACCCCTCTTTCCCCGTTGGGCCCGTCCTCGTAGGGTTTCCATTGTAACCGGGAGGAGGGGAGGGCGGGAAGGGGGAGGGAGGGAGGAGGGAGGTGTGGAAGGAGGAGGGGAGGGGAGGGAGGGGGGAGGGTAGGGAGGGGGGTAGGGGGGAGGGAGAGGGGGGAGGGGGAAGGGGGGAGGGAGGGGGACCTCCCCTTTTCCCAGTACTCCTCTTTCCCCGTTGGGCCCGTCCTCGTAGGGTTTCAAGGAGGGGGGAGAGGGATGGAAGGGTGGAGGGAGGGGGGGGAGGGATTGGGGAGGGAGGGATGGAGGGAAGGAGGGAGGGGGGAGTTAGGGGGGAGGGGGGAGGGAGTTGGGGAGGGAGGGGGAGGAGGGGGGGGAGGGAGTGGGGATGGAGGTGGGAAGGAGGGGGGATGAAGGGGTTGAGGGGGGAAGGGGGACCTCCCCTTTTCCCAGTACCCCTCTTTCCCCGTTGGGCCCGTCCTCATAGGGTTTCCATTGTAACCGGGAGGGGGGGAGGGAGGGAGGAGGGAGGTGTGGAGGGAGGAGGGGAGGGGGAGGGAGGGGGGGAGGGGAGGGGGGAAGGGGAGGGGGGAAGGGGGTAGGGGGGAGGGGAGGGAGGGGGATCTCCCCTTTTCCCAGTACCCCTCTTTCCCCGTTGGGCCCGTCCTCATAGGGTTTCCATTGTAACCGGGAGGGGGGGAGGGAGGGAGGAGGGAGGTGTGGAGGGAGGAGGGGAGGGGGAGGGAGGGGGGGAGGGGAGGGGGGAAGGGGAGGGGGGAAGGGGGTAGGGGGGAGGGGAGGGAGGGGGATCTCCTCTTTTCCCTGTACCCCTCTTTCCCCGTTGGGCCCGTCCCCGTAGGGTTTCCATTGTAACCGGGAGGGGGGGAGGGAGGGTGGAAGGAGGGGGGAGGGGGAGAGGGATGGAAGGGTGGAGGGAGGGATTGGGGAGGGTGGGATGGAGGGAAGGAGGGAGGGGGGAGTTAGGGGCTGAGTGGTGATGGAGGTTGGGATTGAGGGGGGAGAGAGTGGGGATGGAGGTGGGAAGGAGGGGGGAGGAAGAGGTTGAGGGGGAAGTGGGACCTCCCCTTTTCCCAGTACCCCTCTTTCCCCCACCACCAAGCCCCCACCGCAACGACCCCTGTTGTCCCCCTCCCCAGTCCCCATTCTCAGACCCCCCCCCATTCTCTTGGAATAAAAAAAAATACTTTAAAAAAAATAAGTGCTTTTTAATTGCTTGTTTTGAAACATTCGCGGTTAAGTGCTCTTTAAAAAAACATTCGCGGTTAAGTGCTGGTTTTGAAACATTCGCGGCTACTTAGTGCTTCTGTCAGTTGCTTTTCGAAACAATGTTGCAACCATCTCACACAAGCATTGGGAGGATGGGAGGGAAGGGGAGGGAGGGAGGAGGGAGGTGTGGAGGGAGGAGGGGAGGGAGGGGGGAAGGGGAGGGGGGGAAGGGGGCGGGAGAGGGGACGGAGGGGGGATGGGATGGGGAAGGGGGGAGGGAGGGGGACCTCCCCTTTTCCCAGTACCCCTCTTTCCCCGTTGGGCCCGTCCTCGTAGGGTTTCCATTGTAACCGGGAGGAGGGGAGGGAGGGAAGGGGGAGGGAGGGAGGAGGGAGGTGTGGAGGGAGGGGAGGGGGAGGGAGGGGGAGGGGAGGGGGAAGGGGGTGAGGGGGAGGGAGAGGGGGAGGGAGGGGGAGGGAGGGGGGAAGGGGGTGAGGGGGGAGGGAGAGGGGTAGGGGGGGAGGGGAGGGGAAGGGGGGAGGGAGAGGGGTAGGGGAGGGGAAGGGGGGAGGGAGAGGGGTAGGGGGGGAGGGGAGGGGAAGGGGAGGGAGGGGGACCTCACCTTTTCCCAGTACCCCTCTTTCTCCGTTGGGCCCATCCTCGTAGGGTTTCCATTGTAACCGGGAGGAGGGGAGGGAGGGAAGGGGGAGGGAGGGAGGTGTGGAGGGTGGAGGGGGAGGGGGAGGGAGGGGGGAGTGGAGGGGGGAAGGGGGGGAGGGAGGGGGGGGTGGAGGTGGGAAGGAGTGGGGAGGAAGGGGTTGAGGGGGGAAGGGGGGGGAGGGAGGGAATAGGGGCCCCATGCTGATCTGTGTATGTTAAGTGACTCGCACAACTTTAAAAAACTGGCAGTTGCTTTTCGCAACAATGTTGCAACATCTCACACAAGCATTGTGACGTCACAAGCTGAAGACCTTGAAAAAAAAGGTCAGAAAAAAAATCATGTAAATTTAAAGTAGTAAACACCCAATAGCAGCCGCTTGTCCATCGCGAGCTGATCTCCCATTGGTGCACGGGTGCCATTGTGACATCACGCGCTGAAGCCCTTTCAAGAAAAGGGTTAGAAATGAGAGATTTTAACTTTAATATCTCTCTAGCTTTAAAAAGGTAGCTTCAATTTGAACGAAAGTACTTACAATAGTTGCCCATGTTAATGGTGAATATGGCGGTACAAAAATCGTAGCGCTTTGGTGTAACTTCAGGGAGGAGTAGGGTTTGTAAGTTATGGACAGAAATCTTCGGAATCTTCCGTATATACATACGGAATCTTCCGTATATACATACGGAATGTTGGACCGCAGAGTTTTAGTATTATATAGAAGATATAGATATAGACTAGACCGAGTGGGCCCGTTGGGCCCGTCCTCGTAGGGTTTCCATTGTAACCGGGAGGATGGGAGGGAGGGAAGTGGGAGGGAGGGGGGGAGGGGAGGGTGGAGTGGAGGGGGGAGGGGAGGGGGAAGGAGGGGAGGGGGATGGGGAGGGAGAGGGGAGGGAGGGGGGTGGGGGGAGGGTCTATTTTACTTTAAAATAAACAGCGTTCTTTGTTGAAAAGGAAATAAACTTATCTATAGAGCATCAGCTTTTTTTAAATAAATAAAATCAAACTTAATGAAAATCACATTCCTCATTTTAAATAAATGTCTTTGTTATAAATGAAATCAAACAGCGGGAGAGGCGACGGCGACTACACCTCCCGGCGGTCAGCGCTGCTGGGACGGGAGGGAGGGAGGGATGAGGGAGGGAGGAGAGTGGGGAGGGAGGGGTACCTCCCCTTTTCCCAGTACTCTTCTTTCCCAAACCACCAAGCCCCCTGTTGTCCCCCTCCCCAGTCCCCATTCTCAGACCCCCCCATTCTCTCTCCCCCAGATACACTCTTACTCTCCCCCCCCTTTCCCCAGCACACCCCTTTCCCCGTTGGGCCCGTCCTCGTAGGGTTTCCATTGTAACCGTGAGGCAGGGAGGGAGGGGGGAGGGAGGGAAGAGGGAGGTGTGGAGGGAGGAGGGGAGGGGGAGGGAGGGGGAGGGGGGAAGGGGGGGAGGTGGAGGGAGGGGGGAGGGAGAGGGGGAGGGGTGGGGGGAAGGGGTGAGGGTGGAAGGGGGAGGGAGGGGGACCTCTCCTTTTCCAGTACCCCTCTTTCCCCGTTGTGCCCATCCTCGTAAGGTTTCCATTGTAACCGGGAGGGGAGTGGGGGGGAGGGAAGGGAGGAGGGAGGTGTGGAGGGGGGAGGGGAGGGGGAGGGGGGAAGGGGCAAGGGGGAGGGAGAGGGGAGGGAGGGGGTAGGGAGGGGGAAGGGGGGAGGGAGGGGGACCACCCGTTTTCCCAGTACCCCTCTTTCCCCGTTGGGCCCGTCGTCGTAGGGTTTCCATTGTAACCGGGAGGAGGGGAGGTAGGGAAGGGGGAGGGAGGGAGGAGGGAGGTGTGGAGGGAGGAGGGGAGGGGGAGGGAGGAGGGGAGGGGGAGGGAGGGGGAAGGGGGAGGAGGGAGAGGGGAGGGAGGGGGGTAGGGGGGAGGGAGGAGGGAGGTGTGGAGGGAGGAGGGGAGGGGGAGGGAGGGGGGAGGGGAGGGGGGAGGGAGAGGGGGAGGGGGAGGGAGGGAGCGTGTAAGGGGGAGGAAGGGGGACCTCCCCTTTTCCCAGTACCCCTCTTTCCCCGTTGGGCCCGTCCTCGTAGGGTTTCCATTGTAACCGGGAGGAGGGGAGGGAGGGAGGAGGGAGGTGTGGAGGGAGGAGGGGAGGGGGGAAGGGGGAGGGAGAGGGTTAGGGGGGAGGGGGAGGGGGGAGGGGAGGGGAGGGAGGGGGACCTCCCCTTTTCCCAGTACCCCTCTTTCCCCGTTGGGCCCGTCCCCGTAGGGTTTCCTTTGTAACCAGAAGGGGGGAGGGAGGGTGGAAGGAGGGGGGAGGGGGAGAGGGATGGAAGGGTGGAGGGAGGGGGGGAGGGATGGAGGGAAGGAGGGAGGGGAGGGAATTAGGGGAGGAGGGGTGAGGGAGGTGGGGAGGGAGTTGGGGAGGAGGGGGGAGGGAGTGGGGATGGAGGTGGGAAGGAGTGGGGAGGAAGGGGTTGAGGGGGGAAGGGGGGGGGAGGGAGGGAATAGGGGCCCCATGCTGATCTGTGTATGTTAAGTGACTTGCACAACTTTAAAAAACTGGCAGTTGCCTTTCGCAACAATGTTGCAACAATCTCACACAAGCATTGTGACGTCACAAGCTGAAGATGTAAATTTAAAACCGAGCTGATCTCTCATTGGTGCACGGGTGCCATTGTGACATCACGCGCTGAAGCCCCTTCAAGAAAAGGGTTAGAAATGAAAATTAAACTTTAATATCTCTCTAGCTTTAAAAAGGTAGCTTCAATTTGAACGAAAGTACTTACAATAGTTGCCCATGTTAATGGTGAATATGGCGGTACAAAAATCGTAGCGCTTTGGTGTACCGTCAGGGAGGAGTAGGGTTTGTAAGTTATGGACAGAAACTCTTCGGAATCTTTGCGTACATACACATATACATCCATACATACGGAATGTTGGACCGCAGAGTTTTAGTAGTATACTAGACCGAGTGGGCCCGTTGGGCCCGTCCTCGTAGGGTTTCCATTGTAACCGGGAGGATGGGAGGGAGGGAAGTGGGAGGGAGGGGGGGGAGGGGAGGGTGGAGTGGAGGGGGGAGGGGAGGGGGAAGGAGGGGAGGGGGATGGGGAGGGAGAGGGGAGGGAGGGGGGTGGGGGGAGGGTCTATTTTACTTTAAAATAAACAGCGTTCTTTGTTGAAAAGGAAATAAACTTATCTATAGAGCATCAGCTTTTTTAAAATAAATAAAATCAAACTTAATGAAAATCACATTCCTCATTTTAAATAAATGTCTTTGTTATAAATGAAATCAAACAGCGGGAGAGGCGACGGCGACTACACCTCCCGGCGGTCAGCGCTGCTGGGACGGGAGGGAGGGAGGGATGAGGGAGGGAGGAGAGTGGGGAGGGAGGGGTACCTCCCCTTTTCCCAGTACTCTTCTTTCCCAAACCACCAAGCCCCCTGTTGTCCCCCTCCCCAGTCCCCATTCTCAGACCCCCCCATTCTCTCTCCCCCAGATACACTCTTACTCTCCCCCCCCTTTCCCCAGCACACCCCTTTCCCCGTTGGGCCCGTCCTCGTAGGGTTTCCATTGTAACCGTGAGGCAGGGAGGGAGGGGGGAGGGAGGGAAGAGGGAGGTGTGGAGGGAGGAGGGGAGGGGGAGGGAGGGGGAGGGGGGAAGGGGGGGAGGTGGAGGGAGGGGGGAGGGAGAGGGGGAGGGGTGGGGGGAAGGGGTGAGGGTGGAAGGGGGAGGGAGGGGGACCTCCCCTTTTCCCAGTACCCCTCTTTCCCCGTTGTGCCCGTCCTCGTAAGGTTTCCATTGTAACCGGGAGGGGAGTGGGGGGGAGGGAAGGGAGGAGGGAGGTGTGGAGGGGGGAGGGGAGGGGGAGGGGGGAAGGGGCAAGGGGGAGGGAGAGGGGAGGGAGGGGGTAGGGAGGGGGGAAGGGGGGAGGGAGGGGGACCACCCGTTTTCCAGTACCCCTCTTTCCCCGTTGGGCCCGTCGTCGTAGGGTTTCCATTGTAACCGGGAGGAGGGGAGGTAGGGAAGGGGGAGGGAGGGAGGAGGGAGGTGTGGAGGGAGGAGGGGAGGGGGAGGGAGGAGGGGAGGGGGAGGGAGGGGGAAGGGGGAGGAGGGAGAGGGGAGGGGAGGGGGTAGGGGGGAGGGAGGAGGGAGGTGTGGAGGGAGGAGGGGAGGGGGAGGGAGGGGGGAGGGGAGGGGGAGGGAGAGGGGGAGGGGGAGGGAGGGAGCGTGTAAGGGGGAGGGAGGGGGACCTCCCCTTTTCCCAGTACCCCTCTTTCCCCGTTGGGCCCGTCCTCGTAGGGTTTCCATTGTAACCGGGAGGAGGGGAGGGAGGGAAGGGGAGGGAGGGAGGAGGGAGGTGTGGAGGGAGGAGGGGAGGGGAGGGAGGGGGTAGGGGGGAGGGGGAGGGAGGGGGGAGGGGAGGGGGAAGGGGGAAGGGAGGGGGACCTCCCCTTTTCCCAGTACCCCTCTTTCCCCGATGGGCCCGTCCTCGTAGGGTTTCAATTGTAACCGGGAGGGGGGAGGGAGGGTGGAAGGAGGGGGGAGAGGGATGGAAGGGTGGAGGGAGGGGGGAGGGATTGGGGAGGGAGGGATGGAGGGAAGGAGGGAGGGGGGGAGTTAGGGGGAGGGGGAGGGGGGAGGGAGTTGGGGAGGGAGGGGGAGGAGGGGGGAGGGAGTGCGGATGGAGGTGGGAAGGAAGGGGTTGAGGGGGGAAGGGGGACCTCCCCTTTTCCCAGTACCCCTCTTTCCCCGTTGGGCCCGTCCCCGTAGGGTTTCCATTGTAACCGGGAGGGGGAGGGAGGGTGGAAGGAGGGGGGAGGGGGAGAGGGATGGAAGGGTGGAGGGAGTTGGGAGGGAGTGGGGGAGGGTGGGATGGAGGGAAGGAGGGAGGGGGGGAGTTAGGGGCTGAGTGGTGATGGAGGTTGGGATTGAGGGGGAGGGAGGGGGGGAGGGAGTGGGGATGGAGGTGGGAAGGAGGGGGGAGGAAGGGGTTGAGAGGTGAAGTGGGACCTCCCCTTTTCCCAGTACCCCTCTTTCCCCGTTGGGCCCGTCCTCGTAGGGTTTCCATTGTAACCGGGAGGAGGGGAGGGAGGGAGGAGGGAGGTGTGGAGGGAGGAGGGGAGGGGGGAAGGGGGAGGGAGAGGGTTAGGGGGGAGGGGGAGGGGGGAGGGGAGGGGAGGGAGGGGGACCTCCCCTTTTCCCAGTACCCCTCTTTCCCCGTTGGGCCCGTCCCCGTAGGGTTTCCTTTGTAACCAGAAGGGGGGAGGGAGGGTGGAAGGAGGGGGAGGGGGAGAGGGATGGAAGGGTGGAGGGAGGGGGGGAGGGATGGAGGGAAGGAGGGAGGGGGGGGAGTTAGGGGAGGAGGGGTGAGGGAGGTGGGGAGGGAGTTGGGGAGGAGGGGGGGAGGGAGTGGGGATGGAGGTGGGAAGGAGTGGGGAGGAAGGGGTTGAGGGGGGAAGGGGGGGGAGGGAGGGAATAGGGGCCCCATGCTGATCTGTGTATGTTAAGTGACTTGCACAACTTTAAAAAACTGGCAGTTGCCTTTCGCAACAATGTTGCAACAATCTCACACAAGCATTGTGACGTCACAAGCTGAAGATGTAAATTTAAAACCGAGCTGATCTCTCATTGGTGCACGGGTGCCATTGTGACATCACGCGCTGAAGCCCCTTCAAGAAAAGGGTTAGAAATGAAAATTAAACTTTAATATCTCTCTAGCTTTAAAAAGGTAGCTTCAATTTGAACGAAAGTACTTACAATAGTTGCCCATGTTAATGGTGAATATGGCGGTACAAAAATCGTAGCGCTTTGGTGTACCGTCAGGGAGGAGTAGGGTTTGTAAGTTATGGACAGAAACTCTTCGGAATCTTTGCGTACATACACATATACATCCATACATACGGAATGTTGGACCGCAGAGTTTTAGTAGTATATAGACTAGACCGAGTGGGCCCGTTGGGCCCGTC
>NW_027602053.1:0-52659 GCF_053455715.1 Rhinoraja longicauda | reverse complement strand
CCCTGGAATGCAATCTAATCTTCCAGAAAAGCTTTCTTTTGGAACCTTATCAAATGTCTTGCTGAAGTCCACGAAGACAATGTCTACGGCTTTGCCCTTGTTAACCTTTTTGGGTAATTCTTCATAAAATTCAATCAGATTTGTGAGATGCAATTCCCATGTACCAACCATGCTGAGTGTCCACAAAAAGACACTATTCATTCAAGTGCGCGTATATTTTATCCCTAACAATCCTCACCATTAATGTTCGGCTCAGTGATCTATAGTACCCAGGTTTTTCCTTGCACCACTTCTTAAATAGAGGCACAACAATAACCATCAACCATTTGGCAACTCCCCTGTGTCTAATAATGATTCATTTATTTCATCCAGATCTCCTGTAATTTCTTCTCCAGCTTCCCACTATGTCCTTGGATATATCTGATCGGGACTGGGAGATTTATCTAACTTCAAAGGCATTAATGTGTCCAGTACCTTCTTCACCATGATAAGAACTGCACTTCAGACATCTTCATTAACTGGTGCAACCTACAAATCTTCAGATCTTTCGCAACGTTAAAAACACAGGGGAAATATTTACATATCACACATTGTATCCTCGTATACATTATCTATTTATTTACATATAATACATGACATTGTCTGGGTACATTGTAAATAACCAGCAGCACCTGGACATCAATAAATACGTCATTAGTTTGGATCCTACGCCCGGTCAGTACAAACCCAACAGTAAGGGATGAAGGAGGCTGACCCAATCAGACTGAAGCCTGGCAGATGTGGCAGAGAGGCAGCAAGTAAATCAGGGAAGGAGAGAGGAATATCAATGGTCAGTCAGAGCTGAATAACAATCGGAAATAATCATAGTTGAAAAAATCCAACACCAAGTTCCATATCAGATCTGCCAAGGTGGCACTGGTCATAATGACTTACACAGAACTCCAACGACAGCAAGGATGCGGTAGTAGTATGGTCTAAACCCCATTAGAAAATTGAATAGACGTTCGAGTTGCATGTTTTCCAACAAATCACAAATTCCTTCAACAGGGAAGAGTTGTAGCTGACACTCTGCGTCCACTCACTCTGTGAAGGTCTTTATTTATACAGGCAGGTGGCATCCACAGGGGCCATATGGTGACGTGATCATTGTTAGTTACCAGGCTCAGAATAAACGCATTACCGAAATAGCACTCTCTGAAACATCAATTAGCAAATGAACAACAGGCTCTGGCGCAATACACTTGGTGTACAAACAGTGGGATGGAAACTCAAGGTCAATGAACTGGAAACACAAAGGAAAGTGTTCACCATATTCTACCTGCTGTGGGTTTGTAACAGTGTCCATTAACACCTTCTTCCCTCTCCCATCCCTGTAGCTTTCCCGCTTAACATGTCTTCCGTGGGTACTCTTCCCTAATAAATACAGTATATAGATACATGATAAAGGAAATAACATGAATAACATTTATTGCAAGATGAAGCCAGTAAAGTCCGATCGAAGATAGTCCAAGGGTCTCCAATGACGTAGATAGTAATTCAGTATCGCTCTCTAGTTGTGGCAGGATGGTTCAGTTGGCTGATAACAGCAGGGAAGAACCTGTCCTTGAACCTAGAGGTGTGCATTTTCACACCTATACCTTTTTCCCGATGGGAGAGGGGCCAAGTTGTGACTCATCATTGATCATGCTGCTAGCCTTGCCGAGGCAGCGTGAGGTATAAATGGAGTCAATGGAAGAGTGGTTGGTTTGTGTGATGGTCTGGGCCGTGTCTACAATTATCTGCAATTCCTTGCAGTCTTGGATGGACCTGTTTCCAAACTATGCTCTGAAGCATCCCGATAAAATGCTTTCTCCAGCATATCTACGTTGAATAGAAGTTAGTGAGAGTTGTTGGGGAAAATATTTTATAGGTATCTGAGGGGTAACGTTTTCACGCAAAGGGTGTTGGGTGTCTGGAAGAAACTGCAAGAGGAGGTATTTGAGAGAGGAGTGCAACATTTAAGAAGCAACTAGACAGGTACATGAAATGGACATGTTTCGAGGGATATAGGTCATACGATGATGTTGGACTTGTGTAGATGGGGCACGTTGGTTGGTGTCGGCAATTTAGGCCAAAGCTCCTGTATCCATGATGTTTGACTCTATGATTCTCTATGACTCTGTTCCATCTGAAAATATCTCCAGTTAATATTTCCCTTTGAAATTTGCTTATTTCCACAAGGCGATTCTACAGTTCCTCTTCTGATGTGAGTGTTGGAAATGAAGCAAGGATGGACAGGAATGAGGTGGGAATAGAGAGAGGAGGGAGGTGTAAGGAGGAGCTAGAGTGAGTGAAGAATGAAGGGTGTGAGGGGGCACTGGAGAGTGAGGGTAGGGAGTGAGGAAGGAAGGGAGTGAGGATGGAATTAAGTGAGGAGGAATGGAGGGAATAAAGGGAATGAGACAAGAATGGAGTGAGATGGGAATGACGTGGGGATCTTGCTGAGTGGGGGTTTCACAAGTTAAATGTGGAGCTGTTGCCTCTTTATAGAATGAAGGGAGTGTGTGGTTCCACAAGGCAAATCATGTCTGACGAATCTTATAGAATTTTTCGAGGATGTAACTAGTAGAGTGGATAAGGGAGAACCATTCGATGTGTTATATCTGGACTTTCAGAAGGCCTTCGACAAGGTCCCACATAGGAGATTGGTGTACAAACTTAAAGCACACGGTATTGGGGTTCAGTGTTGAGGTGGATAAAGAATTGGTTTGCGGACTCGAAGCAAAGAGTAGGAATAAACGGGTCCTTTTCAGAATGGCAGGCAGTGACTAGTGGGGTACCGCAAGGTTCAGTGCCGGGACCCCAGTTATTTACAATATATATTAATGATTTGGACGAGGGAATTGAATGCAACATCTCTAAGTTTTCGGATGACACGAAGCTGGGTGGCAGTGTTAGCTGCGAGGAGGATGCTAGGAGGCTGCGGAATGACTTGGATAGATTAGGCGAGTGGGCAAATGCATGGCAGATGCAATATAATGTGGATAAATGTGAGGTTATCCACTTTGGTGGCAAGAACAGGAAAGCAGAGTATTACCTGAATGGTGGCCAATTAGGAAAAGGGGAGATGCAACGTGACCTGGGTGTCATGGTGCACCAGTCATTGAAAGCAAGCGTGCAGGTGCAGCAGGCAGTGAAGAAAGCGAATGGTATATTAGCATTCATAGCAGGAGGATTTGAGCATAGGAGCAGGGAGGTTCTGCTGCAGTTGCACAGGGCCTTGGTGAGACCGCACCTGGAGTATTGTGTACAGTTTTGGTCTCCTAATCTGAGGAAAGACATTCTAGCCTGAGAGGGAGTACAGAGAAGGTTCACCAGATTGATCCCTGGGATGGCAGGACTTTCATATGAAGAAAGACTGGATAGACTAGGCTTATACTCGCTGGAATTTAGAAGACTGAGGGGGGATCTTATAGAAACATATAAAATTCTTAAGGGGTTGGAGAGGCTAGATGCGGGAAGATTGATCCCGATGTTGGGGAAGTCCAGAACCAGGGGTCACAGCTTAAGGATAAGGGGGAAGTCTTTTAGGACCGAGATGAGAAAACATTTCTTCACACAGAGAGTGATGAGTCTGTGGAATTCTCTGCCACAGAGGGTAGTTGAGGCCAGTTCATTGGCTATATTTAAGAGGGAGTTAGATGTGGCCCTTGTGGCTAAAGGGGTCAGGGGGTATGGAGAGAAGGCAGGTACAGGTTACTGAGCTGGATGATCAGCCATGATCATATTGAATGGCGGTGCAGGCTTGAAGGGCCGAATGGCCTACTCCTGCACGTATTTTCTATGTTTCTATGTTTTTACACCAACAGAAGATTCGCCATGACATCCTCAGAAGGCAGTGGAGGCCAATTCCCTGGATGCTTTCAAGAGAGAGCCTGATATAGCTCTTAATGATAGCGGAGTCAGGGGGTATGGGGAGAAGGCAGGAACGGGGTACTGATTGTGAATGATCAGCCATGATCACATTGAATGGTGGTGCTGGCTCGTAGGGCCGAATGGTGTACTCCCGTACCTAGTTTCTATTGTCTATTCCGGAGTGATCAGTGGGAAATAAGTTCACTTGCATCATCGAATATTTTACAAATGGAAATTTTCTGTAAAAGAAAGAAAAAGGTTCTCGATTTTGCAATGGAACCTCCTGAACCAGCATACGATGTGTGGGTCCACAACTCATTGCCAATGTAGTTTCCTTATATTGGAAAGGATGCCACAGCATAGGCTTAGCATAGGTTCACTAGACTGATTCCTGGGATGGTGGAACTGGATTTGCGAAGGGGGTTCATCCAATACAGATCAAATCCCTTCATTGTGCAAGTGATGAATCCAACCACTGGTGTGTTTTCCTTTTGGTGCTCATTGACTTCAGTTTTACCACGACACCCTGATGTCACAGTCAGTCAAATATGGCCTGACACAAATGACAGCCTCTCACCCCACTTCTGGAATTCAGCTCTGTGATCCATGTTGAGACCAAGGATTGGAAGATATCTGGAGCCATGTGGTTCTAGCAAAGTCAAGTGGACATTGGTGAGGAGGTTATCGGTGAGTAAATACTGTTTTTTTTAGCAGTGTGAAGTGATAGATAGTGTGGGTTTCAAGTTCCCAGATTTACATTCAATGATGATGAAGGGAATTGGGGGATGAGGGAAGGGAGTGAGGTGAGCATGAAGTAACATGGAAATGATCTGTGAAGAAATGAAGTGCTTGTTTTCATCAGCAGTGGCACAGATGGAGATATCTGAGATACCATGAACAAACTTTAGAAAAATTTGTTAGGCCATAACTGGCATTTCATGTGCAGTTCTGATGGCTACACTGGAGCAAAGTTATGAGTGCATTGGAGAGTATACAGCAGAGATTCACGAGGCTGTTGCTTGGATTTATATACATTTTTAGAGATAGATTGGATGAGTTGGGTTTGTTTTCCTTGGTGCAGAGGAGGCCAAGGAATGACCTGATGAAGCTATATGAGGGGAATAAGTTGGGTAGGTGGTGAAAACACCAACAATGTAGGGATGAATGTGTCGGGTTGTGCATGGGGTGTCAGTCAAGCAGGCTGCTCTGTCCTGGATGGTGTTGAGCTTCTTGGGTGTTGCCCACGTCCAGGCCCATGCAAAGCATTCCTTCACACATCAGCCTTGTGTCTTATGGATGGGTGTCAAATGGTGTCCTGTCAACGACACTCCAGGTTATCTCAACTATCTGGACTTTTCCGAAGGATTGCTTCATTTCCAGTAGTGGTTTGTATGCAAAGTGTATGTGGTTTAATGGATTGGAGGAGGAATTTCATATCATCCTGCTGGAATTGGGGGAAATTGCCAGTTTCTTTGACTCCAGCCTGGAAATTCCTCTGTTATAATACAGGCAGGTCTCGAGGATTCTGTTCAATGATGGTGAGAGAGCTCCTCAAGGTTACAACAAAAATAAGTTTAATGAAGTATTGTGAAGTACAGTGAAAATGTTCCTAAATAATTAAATAAGTCACAAGTCTCATGTCCTTCTGCTCATCGGGTCTTCACTGATACGAGCAGTGGCTAGGAGCTACAAAGCTCAAGGCCTTCTGCCTTTTGGTACTCCGGCTTGTGATAGCCAGTCTGAAGAACTCAAGGATCCCGGCGCCGTTCCGATCATCACTAGCATGTGCAGTAGGTGGAAGGATGTTGAGAGGTGGTGAACTGCAGAGCGATCTTGGAGTGTGTGGCCACAGATACTTAAATGTATCAGCAAAGGCTATTAAGGTGTTTAAAAAGGAGTGAAGGTCTTTCCTAAAACCTTTAATTTATGATCCATCTAATACATATTGCCATGACAAAATAAAACATAGGTATTTGGCATCGCAGGTTGCAACCTGATAGATAACACTGGCACTGGATCCACCAGTGAATCCAGCTCTGGGACAAGCTGTGCTGAGAGGCAGGATGCACTTCACATCTGGCTCCTCACCATTTGCCTTTTGTTGAACCGGTTTCTGTTTAATTTGTTTTTATTTTAACATTTTACGTCACTTTTGTTTCCTTTCATGAATTATGTCAATTTATACTCTCCATGATTATCAGAGACATTTAATAACAGTGATGGTGCGTCAGAGAACACCGTGGTGTCAATGGCCACCAGGCCTGCCTGGGGGAAGGGGTGGGGACATCAGGCTCCACCTCCTGAGGCCTAGTTAATGCTGGAGGCCTGCTCTGCCTCAGTGAATGGCTCAGTCCACAGACCTCCAGTACAATGGGTCTTCGGGTGCCACAGCAGGTATGTGTGACCATTGGGATAAATACAGGGGCTGAGTACTGCCAGGGTTGGGTTATTGACAGATCCAGCCCAGTGTGTGTGGACTTGTGTAAAAAGGAGATGACCTCTGACAAACCATTAACTTCCAATGTACCCTGCTGTCTACTTACAGTGTTATTGGGTGCAATATCACGTTTCACAGAAAGGAAGATTGGAAATTAGCAGAACTAAAGGGAAATTGCCGCGGGAACATTACAATTACTTTGCGTTCCCGTTTGGAGAAGTAAAGCGGAGTGAAGTTAATTCCTTAAATGATGAAAGGTGAGATGTAGTAAAGTAGTGTGAAGTGCTGGAGAAGTTTGTGAAGCTGAGGGCAGAGGTCCTCGGAACTGGCAGGAAATGTCCAAGGATCCTGAGGGTAATAGATGGTGAGAGAAAGCAAAGGATGCAGAACTTTATTGAACTGAAGAGGTGAACTGGTGGGGGTCAGAATGGAAAGACAGGAGCTCTGGCAGAGCAAACACCTGCAGTATTCAACTGGAGTGTGTGAGAGGATAATGTGCTCGAACCTCTGGAGTAGGACTTGAACCCACAACCACAGCTCAACACGGATGGCTACAAATGACCACTTAACATGTTCATTTTGGACTGAAATGCTTTCAGATTGAGAGTGTATCTCAAACATTATTTACTTTAATCCATACATTTCATATCCCACATTATAAATTTTCAGTGAAAAAACAGACCATGATGATTAATTACTTGTTGTTCATTGCTTCAATTAACACATGATATTGGGGAGATTTTGCTTTTGTGGGCTTGTGTGAAGTCAGTGATGGGAGGTGGAAGTTTTCTTTTCCATCTCTTCCAGTCATCAAGGGGGTAGAAGCAGTAGAGTTGGAGAACCAGGCACCAACTTTCCACCAGCTGTTTCACACTGGTCCACAAAGCCATGTTCAACCCTCCATCCCATTGCGCAACCTATTTCCACCAATTGATTCAAACGCCTTAATTTCTGTCTGTGTAATTCATGTCAATGGAGCCGTTTACTACATTATTGACGGCATCTTATCAAAGCTTGTTAAATAAAAGCAATTCTCCAATCAAAGCACGGGTAAAAAGCTTTCTTTATTTTCTCAAATATATTGAATAAATCCTGGTAAATCCTGCACCTGATTACAATGTGCATAAATGCGGATTCTCAATTTCAAACCTCTTTGTGTTGTTTCTTCAAACAGTGATTTGCTGGTTGGGAACAATAACATTACCACAGTCCAGGGTTGAATATTCCAGCTCTGACCCTTAGATTCAGTGAAAGTCAGGATGGCCATAAAGGGGCATTGGTCACTGTAATAATGTCGGTTAAGGGTCTACATTCTTGAAACAGGACACTATTGCCTATGAGGATGTAAATTAATACTTCACAAACTCTTAAAGCGTACAACATCTTTTAATGATAGCACAGCGTATTACATACATCTTCAAGCACTGGCTACGTTCCTCTACTGAACTGTACCCAGGAAGGGAAGGCGTTATGATTGATGTTAACTAGGCGGGGTTAATGGTACTGAGGTAACTATGTTATTGGTTGCATATAAACCATCTACATCCTTCCCCCTAGAAAATTAAACAGATTGTTGTCACAACAACAGAATTAATAACAGAATTAAGCAAAATCGCCATAGCGCACAGGTGGCTTACTAATCCGGCCCGAGCGCGTACGAATGTCTCCCCCTCCCCCCGAAAGAGCAGAAGAAACCGGAGGACACTAGGCAGCAGGGGAACCAGGGAAGGGAGGTGCGGTGGTAGAACCGGGAGAGTGGGAACCGGCAACAGGGGACCCGCGCAGAGGGGAACCGGGCGCGCGATATGGGGACCGAGGCATACAAGGAACGCTGGCCGGGACGGCAGCCGGCTGCTGGTATGAGAGCGGCGGGGCATAGGGTCCCGGGGGCTGCGGCTTTGGCTCATTAACCGCAAGCAGGTGTTGTCGGCTTCTTCGGTAGATGGTGCCCTCATGGTCCACCAGGTACGAACGAGGTGAGTCGGCCACCCCAACCACGGTGGCCAGACGGGAGTGACCGCCGGCGGTCTGCAACCGAACAACCTGTCCAGGCAAAAGAGGATCGAGTGGTCTGCACGACCGATCGTGGGAACGCCGCTGGCTGTCATGCTTCTCTTGAATACGCCTCTGCACGGAGGCAGGCTCCAGCACCCGAGGTTGCAGCTGGCGCTGGGCAATCGGGATAGTAGATCTGGTATTCCTTGACATCAGACGCTGAGCAGGTGACCCCATGGCCGGATCCCTGGAAACATTCCTGAGGTTTAGGAGATCCAAGTACAAATCAGTGTTGGAAAGTCTCGCCTGTTCCATCAGATGCTTGGCGCTGCGGACGGCCCGTTCTGCAAGTCCGTTGCTCTGTGGGTACTCAGGGCTGCTGGTGAAATGCACAAAATTCCACTTGTCCGCAAAACTTTTGAATTCTCGGCTGGTAAACTGCCTGCCGTTGTCAGTCTGCAGCCTGACAGGGGACCCAAAAGTGGAGAAGTGTTTCCGCAGCTTTCGGATCACCATCTCCGACGTGAGGGATGTCAGTAAATCCACCTCGAACCAGTTTGAGTATGAGTCGACCAGGACAAGGTAGTGGTTACCACGCCACTCGAAGATGTCAGCAGCCAACGAGGACCAGGCCAAGGCAGGGGCAGGCTGTTGCAGCAGGGGCTGTCGCTGCTGGTGTGGAGCAAGACTGTTGCACGTGGAGCAGGCAGAAACTCGGTCTCGGATATATTTGGCCATTCCGGGCCAGTAGAATTGGCACTGAGCGTGGGCGAGTGTTGCATCGACCCCAGGGTGTCCGCTATGGGCTGCGCAATAGTAAGAGTCAAACAGGGAGGACGGGACCACAACTTTATGTCCCTTGACGATGACGCCATTCTGGAGCACCAATTCGTCGCGGACCAGGAAGAAAGGCTGTGTTTCAGATGGCGCAGCGGAGCGCTTTGTTGGCCACCCTGCTTTAATCACAGTGGCAAGCCGCTGCAAAACTGGATCGGCAGCGGTGTGCTCGGCCAACACCTGTAGCTGCTTGGTGGGAATGAAATTAACGCCCAGTACAAGCAAGTCCTCTGTTTCGTAGGGGTGGCGATCACAGGAGGTCCGCGGGGCGCGCGATAGGGTGTCCGCAATGTGCATCTCGGTGCCCTTCTTGTAGATGATGTCGAATTCGAAACGCTGGAGCTGTAGCATCATACGCTGCAGCCTGGCGGGGGCAGCGTGAATTGGCTTGTTTAGGATGGTCACCAGTGGCTGGTGGTCGGTTTCGACCGTAAATCTGCTGCCGAACAGGAAATCTCTGAACTTGGAGCAGGCGAACACCACCGCGAGCAGCTCTTTCTCGATCTGAGCGTACCGCTGCTCGGTGTCCGTCATGGTGCGGGAGGCATAGGAGACAGGATGTAACGATCCATCGACAGACTGAAGGCAAGCCGCACCCAGACCGAACTTGGAAGCGTCACAGGTGACGGTGATGGGGCGACTTACATCGAAGTACCGCAACGTCGGGGTGTCAATCAATTTCGACTTGAGGCAGTCAAAGGCCTGCTGGTGATGTTGGAGCCAGGCCCAGGCAATATCCTTTTTTGTCAATTGCCGCAGGGGAGCACTCAGCTCACTGAGGTTTTGTATAAACTTCCCCAGGTAGTTCACCATGCCTAAGAATCGTTGTAGACCTGGCACGTCGGTGGGGGCTGCCATCTCGGAGATGGCAGCTGCCTTCAAGGGGTCGGGTTTTAGTCCGTTAGAGGTGAAGACGTGTCCCACATACGTGACTTCTGGGACGCGGAACCGGCATTTCTTGGGATTCAGCTTCAGATTGACCTTCCGCGCCCGATCCAGGATGCTGCGGAGGTTCAGGTCGTGCTCCGCAATGTCTTTCCCATAAACCAGGATATCATCCACGATGATGGCACATGGCAGGCCCGAGAATATCTGCTCCATAGTTCGCTGGAACACCTCGCTAGCGGAATTAATGCCGAATGGCATTCGCAGGAACTTGAATCTGCCAAACGGTGTGGCGAAGGTCGTTAGGTCAGAAGACTCTTTGTCCAACGGGATCTGCCAAAACGAGTTCTTAGCGTCTAGGACCGAAAAGATGGTGGCCTGCCCGACCTGAGCCGCCACGTCCTCAACAGACCGCATGGGGTGGTGTGGTCGCCTGATTGCAAGGTTCAAGTCCTTCGGATTGATACACACACGTATTTCATTCTTGTCTTTCTTTATCGTGGCAACCATAGTGGAGACCCAAGCGGTGGGATCGCTAACCGCTTCTAGCACCCCCTTTTCGACCATGTTATTCAGCATCGCCTCGACCCTGTCTTTCATGGCGTGAGACACCCTGTGAGCTGCGCGGGCTACAGGTTGTACGTTTGGGTCAACGGAAATACGATATGTGAGTGGTAACTTTCCCAGGTCATCGTTGAACAGGTCCTGGTATTCCACAACAGGGTTGAACGACAGTTGCACTTTGTGGACCGTGCGGTCGAAGGACACCAGGCCAAGATCTTGGCACGCACGGTTGCCCAGCAGGGTTACACAGTCAGAGTTCAAAACATAGAAAACGAGGTTTCTCGTTGCCTTTTGCAGCACACAAGTTAAAGCAGCCCTCCCCACAGGCCTTAGAATTTCTCCACCATAGGCATGCAACGTAGCGTTGTCAACAACCAGGGGCTCATTATTCCTTATCTTATTGAAAAGATTTATTGACAATACATTGACCTTCGCACCTGTATCCAGCTTTGCAAGGAAGGACACACCATTGACAGTCAGAGCTACAGAGGGATCAGAGCGTTGGGCGGTTGTGTGTAGGAGGGTAAACACATTCGAATTCCCAGGAGGATTAATTGGATCTGCCTCGTAGGAGTCGACCAGGCTGGGCTGTAAATCGTAACAGCCATCAGATTGCCTCAGCATGTTTAGACTGGGTCTGGAAATCTGTGCCTGTCTCCCACGGGAACGGATCGAGCGACAGGCCGCAGAGAAGTGGTTTAACTTTTTACAAAAGTTACAAAATTTGCCATAAGCAGGGCAGGTAGACAGTCTATGGTGCATGTAGTTACAGTTTGGGCACCTTTTTTGGGGCACTTCACCAGGACCTGGGTTG
Source organism: Rhinoraja longicauda (assembly GCF_053455715.1). NCBI lineage: Eukaryota > Metazoa > Chordata > Chondrichthyes > Rajiformes > Arhynchobatidae > Rhinoraja > Rhinoraja longicauda. The sequence continues at coordinate 41,233 of NW_027602053.1, read as the reverse complement.
GCACGCGGCAGAAAAGCATTGTTTACCATCCGAGGCTGGGGTCTCCTACACCCAGCCAGGTTGATAGACTTATTGGCCGAGTCTCGGTGGTCATCTGGCAATACAACGACCTCAGACAATCTGCAGGCATGCATAGCTTTTTCCAACGTTAGATCCGGATCCCTTAGAAGCTCACATCGTAGCTGCTGGTCACGCATGCCAGTTACTAAAATGTCTCTAGTGAGCTGCTCCGTCATGTCACCAAAACGGCACCGCTGGGCGAGATAACGCAAATCAGCAATAAAACATTCAACAGGTTCATCCGGCAACTGTTTTCTTGTAAAGAACCGTGCCCTCTGCAGAATGCGGTTCGAGGGCAGGTCACAAATCTCCCTGAACTTACGTAGCAGGCAAGCGGGGTCACTGGCAGATTCTGCAGGGGTAATCTCCACGTCGTCGTCGCCCAGGACCGCTGGAGCATAGGTGAAAGTTCTGGCTCTCTTCATGGCATCAGGTCCGACAAGGTTGAGTAGGAGGGAGGCTTTAAGGGAGTCAGGATCAGCGCGATGTGCGACGTTGACAAAGTGGGTGAAATCAAACTCAAACGTGTCCCAGCGCTCAGAAATGTCAGCATCAAAGACAAGCTGCGCGGGCTTTCTGCAAGAGGACGCCATGGTCAGAGAGATTAAGCACAAAAAGGCACAAATCAAAAAAAAGAAATAAAACCCGACAGACAGGAGACGCAAGTGTCTTCCACTTCCGACACCATGTAAATTAATACTTCACAAACTCTTAAAGCGTACAACATCTTTTAATGATAGCACAGCGTATTACATACATCTTCAAGCACTGGCTACGTTCCTCTACTGAACTGTACCCAGGAAGGGAAGGCGTTATGATTGATGTTAACTAGGCGGGGTTAATGGTACTGAGGTAACTATGTTATTGGTTGCATATAAACCATCTACAGAGGAGATGTGGGGAAAGCTGGTTTCTTCGAAGGACTGGACGACAGCCACAACTCTCTGCAATTGCATGTGATCTTGGGCAGAGGAGTTGGAAACCAAGTGGGGAGAGGATGCTTTGTGCGGCACATGTGCAGAACAAGGTAAGTGTTGCTGGAGACATACCAAACTTGCTTTGTCTTCTGAGGGAGAGGGTTGGTGTGCTTACTTGGCCGTAGCTTCAATGTGGTTGGTCTAGAACAAATTGTTGCTGATATTTAAGGCTGGGAACCTGCAGCTCTTTACCATCTCATCTTTTGGTGATGAGTTAAATCTATCTTCTCCGTCATCATTCTCCACATCCGCTCAGCGGTTCTGGGATTTCGCAGCAGGTTTTCCTGGGCGTGAAGAGTAATAATATTATAAACATCCCTTCTGATAAATATTTCCCATTGAAAGTTGCTAAACACTCATTTCTGGCCGATGTGCTGCTGCCGGAGGGAAATTGGTTGGAATTTTGTGACAGAAAGAAGCGGAGAGGTTTAAGACGGTGTGAAGGAGAATGGAGATATTTCAAGACTGGACGTCAATGGTGCAGATAGGGAGGTGGGGTCCAGGAGTCAGTGCTAGGCTCAGTGCTGGGACCCCAGTTATTTACAGTGTATATTAATGATTTGGACAAGGGAATTGAATGCAACATCTCAAAGTTTGCGGATGACACGAAGCTGGGTGGCAGTGTTAGCTGCGAGGAGGATGCTAGGATGCTGCAGAGCGACTTGGATAGATTGGGCGAGTGAGCAAATGCATGGCAGATGCAATATAATGTGGATAAATGTGAGGTTATACTCTTTGGCGGCAAGAACAGGAAAGCAGAGTATTACCTGAATGGTGACCGATTAGGAGAGGGGGAGCTGCAACGTGACCTGGGTGTCATGGTGCACCAGTCATTGAAGGCAAGCGTGCAGGTGCAGCAGGCAGTGAAGAAGGCGAATGGTATGTTGGCATTCATAGCAAGAGGATTTGAGTTTAGGAGCAGAGAGGTTCTACTGCAGTTGTACAGGGCATTGGTGAGACCACACCTGGAGTATTGTGTGCAGTTTTGGTCTCCTAATCTGTGAAAAGACATTCTTGCCTTAGAGGGAGTACAGAGAAGGTTCACCAGATTGATCCCTGGAATGGCCGGAATTACATATGAATAAAGACTGGATAGACTAGGCTTGTACTCGCTGGAATTTAGAAGACTGAGGGGGGATCTTATAGAAACATATAAAATTCTTAAGGGGTTGGAGAGGCTAGATGCGGGAAGATTGTTCCCGATGTTGGGGGAGTCCAAAACCAGGGGTCACAGCTTAAGGATAAGGGAGAAGTTTTTAGGACCGAGATGTGAAAACATTTCTTCACACAGAGAGTGGTGAGCCTGTGGAATTCTCTGCCACAGAAGGTAGTTGAGGCCGGTTCATTGGCTATATTTAAGAGGGAGTTAGATGTGGCCCTTGTGGCTAAAGGGATCAGGGGGTATGGAGAGAAGGCAGGTACAGGTTACTGAGCTGGATGATCAGCCATGATCATATTGAATGGCGGTGCAGGCTCGAAGGGCCGAATGGCCTACTCCTGCACCTATTTTCTATGTTTCTATGTTTCTATGAGTCACAAATTGTTAAAATGGTGTAGGGCAGGTTGAGGTGTCCTGATGTTGGTGGGAAGGGACTGGACTGGGACAGGGTCAGGGAATGAGGAGATACATTCAGTGGGGCTTGAACAGGCAGAAACAGTGGCCTCCTGGACAGTCCTGTTTGTGGAGATAGAAGCAGGAATGACGGGGCTGAGGCGCTCTCAGGTTGGAAACTGTGGAGGGGAATATCCTTGTGTGATGAGATCTGTGACGATGCGGGACCGGTGGCATGGTGTTCGTTGGTGAGTTCATGTATCAGGGGATGGTACAAGGTGTCTGTGAGCTGCCAACTGGCCTCAGCTAGAGGTCAGTCCACCAGACTACCACAGAACCACCTTGTCTGCAGATTTGTGGTCAGTGTGAAGTGTGTGGAATGAGGCCCACTGGGACAGGCTGAGGTTGGAGTGTGTTAGGGGAGTGAAGAAGTCCAGGTGGTTAATGTGATGGCAATTGGAAATGAGAAGGTCAAGAGAGGGTGAAAGATCACAGGGGATGCCCATGAGGAAGGGCCAGTGAGAAATCCGTGCCAAAGAAAAAGGTGACAGAAGAAGATCTTAACATCATAATGGGCTTAGAACCCGGTGAGGTGTGGGAACAGGGGTACAATGTTGATACCTTTGCTGAGGACTGTCCACTCAACATGAGAAAGGGGGAGGTCATTGAAATAGTGAATACCAGCAGAGTTTGGAGGTGGGAAAGGCAAGGGTGTCAAAAGAAAGAGAAGAGTGTTATTGAGAGGGTTTGAGTTGGTGTGGAGGGGGGAAGGGGGAGGGTGGGGGGGGGAGCATGGGGGGGGGGGCATGGAGGGGCACTTGATGATGTGCTGGGAGTGTGGTTAGGAAATTGCAAGGGTGATATCTAAGTTTATGCTTTAATTTTCTATTGTCACATGCACAGAGGAACTGTGAAAAGCTTTGTGTTTATGCTTACTGTACAGATCAGATATACTATACATAGATACAATCAGTTTATGCTCTAGTACAATGGATAAAGCGAAGGGGAAGATACAGAGTACAGAATATAGTTCTCAGCATTGCAGCATCGGTTCCTTCAACAAAGAATGAATGAATGAATGAATGAATGAATGAATGAATGAATGAATGAATGAATAAGTTTATTGGCCAAGTATGCATATACAAGGAATGTGCCTTGGTGCTCCGTTCACAAATGACATCACAAACATACAGTTAACAATTAAGAATGAAGCATAACACATCAAAACCATAAGGATACAACATTACGGTCTAAACATGTGGGTGAAAATAAAACAGAGCAAAAAGAAAATCAACCAGAGCAAAGTCCAATGTCCTCTATGGGGTAGAGGTGAATCGAACAGTACCCTGGTTTATGGAACGACCAATAACAAGCCCAATAACAGAGAAAAAAGCAGTTCCTGAGCCTGGGGGAGTGTTCTTTCAAGCTTCTGTACCTTCTGCCAGATGGGAGCAGAGAGAAGAGGAAATAACCAGGTAGAACAAATCTATAACTCTGTTGGAGTCAATGGTGGGATGACCGTTCTGTGTGATGGACTTCGCTACACCTACAATTCTCTGCAATTTCTTACATTCATGGGCTGAGGGGTTCCCAAGCCAAGTCGTGATTTAACCTGATATGAAGCTTTCTATAGTGCATCTGTAGAAGCTTTTAAGAGTCACTAGAAACATGCCATATTTCTTTAGTCTCCTCAGGAAGAAGAGGAGTTGGTGTGTACCAAAAGTACTTCATTAGGAACCTGATCCACGTCTTTAGATTTAGGTTTAGGATTTAGGTTTATTGTGTCAGTTCTGTCTTTTCTAAAACTATTTAAAAACTAATAGAACTATGATCTCATGTGTTCCCCCAACTATGGTCAGTCCTTCCCCCATCGACATCTCAGTCACTTGTTCTGCCCTTTGAAAAGTTTAACTGTGTGGTGCAGTCCGAGGGAGGTATAAGGTGTAACTGTGTTTTGAAATCCCAGTCAATTGTAAGATGTATCTGTGGTGCAGTTCCAGGAAGTCCAGACACAATATCACTACGTTTGCTATCTCATTCCTGTCTCACTCTCTATCTTCATTCTGTACTGGTTTAAATGTGTGGTGCAATCCCTGAAAGGTGCAACGTGTAACTGTGCAGTACCTGGCCGTCCCAGTGAATTCATGGAATCATTCAACATGGATACAGGCCTTTCCTACCAACATGTCCTTGCTGACCAAGGTGCCCATCTATACAAATCAATTTGCCTTAGTTTGACCATGACCGTCAAGAATTTTTCTGTTTCATGTACCTGTCCAAATGTCTGCTAAATGTGATTATTGTACCAATCTCAATCACTTTCTCGGGCATCTCGGTCCATATACCCACTACCATCTGGTGAAAAATTTGCCCCTCAGGTTACTATTAAATCTTGCCCCTCTCACCTTAAACCTATAGCTTCTAGTGCTTGATTCCCCAGATTTTGGCATCTTTCCTGCAGCACGGTGGCCATAACAGACCATCAACTCGGTATCCCAATTTCTGTATGCATTGCGTTGATGGATGAATCCCAATATGCCAAATGCCTTCTTTACCAACCTGTCAACTGGTAGTGCACGTTCAGGCATCTATGTACTTATACTCCAAGATTCCTCTGTTTTGCAATACACCAAGGTCTTAGCTTTCTCTATAAATGTTCTACCCAAGTTGGATTTCGCAACATGCAATAGCTTGCAAAGTAACGTGAACTAAACTTCACTTCCCATTCCATGACCAACTTAATAAAGACACCACTGTAATTCTTGATAACCTTCTTTACTGTCTACAACACCATCTATTTTAGTGTCATCTGCCATCTTTCTCTTCCAAATCAATGATGTAGATGGCAACCAACAAAGGACCCAGCACCAACCACTGAGGCACACCACTGATCATACATGGCCCTCCAGTCCAATAAACAACCTTCCACCATTACCCTCTGCTTCTTGCCATGAAACCAATTATGTATCCAATTAGTCAGCTCACCGCGGACACCATGCGATCTAACCTTCCAGAGCAGCCTACCTTGTGGAACATTATCAAAGGCCTTGCTGAGTTCCAAAGAGACTATGTCTACGAGCCCAGCCTTATTGATCTTCATGGTTACTTTTTTTTAAAATTCAAACATTCGTGGGACATGATCTCTCCCGCACAAAGCCATACTGACTAAGTCTAATTCCCTGTTTATCCAATTTCAAGTATATCTTATCCCTCAGAATCCCTTCCAGCAAATTAATCTGAAAGTAAGTTATCGCTAGTAAGTAACTCAGATGTTAGGTTTATCGTTCGATAGTTCCCAAGCTTTTATTTACAGCCTTGCTAAACATAGACACAACCTCAGCCATCCTCTTGTCTCCTTGCGACTTCACCTGGTGTTAATGATGATGCATTTCTATCAGCCAGGGCACCGACATTTACTTTTACTACGGCTCCACGCATTTGTGTCCATTTAGGTCTTTGAGGAGCCTATTCTCTCCCTGCCTGCTCTCTTACTTTTAATGTACTTACAATATTTCTTTGGATTCTCCTTAACCTTCTCTGCCAAAGCTATCTCGTGCCCCTTTTTTGTCCCTTTTGTTCAGGAGTCTTTCATTAGGAAGACTCCTGAATCCCCTGTGGTCCAGGGATTCCCTTGATCCCAGCTGACCTGTGTAACCCATGCCTGCTTTTTTTCGTGACTAGGGCCACAATATCTAATTTTATCCAGTGTTTTTTACTCCCACGAGCCTTGCTCACCACTCTAACAAGAACCTCTAGGCCTTGAACTCTTTGTATATTGCTTTTTAATGTCTCCCACTTGCTATGTGTCCCTTTACCAGCAAATAACCTTCTCCAACCAACTTCCCGGCATTTGGTTTAGACATGACATTTGCAATGCTCCTGCACATGTCTTTACAGTGGTGCCACAAGATCTTCAGCTGCCTGATATTGCACCTGCGATTGCATTGTAAGTAACATAGATGTCGGTAAGAATGACTTGAAATACGACTATCAGTAGATTGTCTATTACCAGTGAGGTTCCATGGGGTACAAGACTCCATCCATTGTCTTTAGTAATTCAGATGTAAATGTTGATATTTGCAATTGTTATAAATAATGCCCATGTAGCTGATATCGAGGAGAAAGGCTTTAGACCACATGAAGGGATCAATGGCGAGGAAAAGGACAAATGTAATTTGTCCATAGATGTGTGAGGTGACGTGTATGGGGAGCTGTAAGAAGGCAAGGGAATGGCCAGTAGGTGGGAGGATGTTGAGGAGTAGGGAAATGACCACTGCAAGGTGGTGCCAGAGTGTGGTGACACTTTTCAACATTGCAATGGAATCTCCTGTCTGAACCAGCACAGGGTGTATGGGTCCACAACTCACTGTCAGTGTAGTCTCCTTATCTAGGAAAGGATATACATGTCACAGCAGGGGCTCAGCAAAGGCTCACCACACTGCTTCCTGGGATGGTGGACCTGAATCTGAGATGGGGAAAGGTTGTCCAGGCCTGTCTACATTTGATTTTGGAAGTATGAACAGAAATCATGTTGTAAACCACAGGCCGAGTGGGTGAGATGAGTAATGTGCGGTAGAAATATTTCTTCTTTCAGAAGTTGATGAATGTGTGAAATTCTGTCTCACTCTAAGCAATGAAAGACAAGGTTCAGAATGTATCACAGAAAAAAGGGCTCTTGATACATAAGGGGTTTAAATAATAGCACTGAAGATAAATTATCCACCAGCTCTTGCTTCATGCAGACACGAGTTGATTTACTTGTGGAGGAGTTGTGAATGGAACTGTTCATTGTGCAATCATCAGTGGACATCCCTTCGGGCCTTATGATGGGAGGAAGATTACTGATGATGGTGTTGGAGATAGTTGGGTCCCAGACACTGCCCTCGGGAACTGTGGCAGTGATGTCCTAGGTCTGGGTTGTTCCTCCGTCAATGACCAAACCATCCTTCATTGTGCAAGTGATGACTCCAACTACTGTCGCAGTCAATCATATACGGCCTGACCCAAATGAAAGGATCTCACCCCACTTCTGGAATTCAGCTCTTTGATCCATGTTGAGATTAAGGCATGGAAATGGACAAAGCCAGAACTGGGCGGTCATGGTGGCGCAGCGGTAGTGTTGATGCCTTACAGCGAATGCAGCACCGGAGAACCGGGTTCAATCCCAACTATGGGTTCTGTCTGTACGGGAATTGTTCGTTCTGCCTGTAATCTGCATGCGTTTTCTCCAAGATCTTCGATGTCCTCCCACACTCCAAATACGTACATGTTTGTAGGTTAATTGGCTTGGTAAATGTCAGTCAAACAGGCTGCTCTGGATGGTGTTGAGCTTCTTGGGTGGTGCCCACGTCCACGCACGTGGAAAGCATTCCTGCACACGCCCGCCTTGTGCCACATGGATGGGGGCAATTGGTGGCCTGTCAATGACAGTCCAAGTTACCTCAACTGTCTGGACTTTTCCTGAAGATTGCTTAATTTCCATATGCTTTGTATGCAAAGTGTATGTGGTTTAATGGACTGGAGGAGGAATTGTCATATCAACCTGCTGCAAGTTGGGAACAGGCCTGAGAAAGGAAAAGGGTGTAGCTCATCATGGTGAAAATTGACAATTTCTTTGATTCTTGTCTGGTAATTCCTCTGTAATAATACAAGCAGGTCTCGAGAATTTAGACCAATGATGGAGAAAGACCACCTTAAATTTACTACAAAACTAAGTTTAATGAAGTATTGTGAAATACAGTGAAAAGATTAGTAAAAGATTAAATAAGTCACAAGTCCCCTGCCCGTCTGCTCATTGGGTCTTCACTGATATTAACGGTGGCTGGTAGCAACAAGGCTCATGGCCCTCTGCCCATCGGGGGCTCCGGCTTATGATAGCCGGTCTGGAGAACTTGAGGGTCCCAGCAGCGTCCTGATCCCAGTTCAAGGTGAAGTCCAGTGAACTCACTCACAGCATGAACCTAGAGACTCAATAAGCCTACACTTCTTCACGAATCGGCAAACAGCATCAGCTGTGTTTTTGAAACTAGGTATCTTTCTTCTTGGGAACTGGAGATATTTATTGTATAAGGAGTCATGCTAACATTGGATATTTCTGGGAAGAAAGCTTTGTGTTGTCTTAGCTTTTCTCATCCTTCAGTACCAATGCAAATAAATGAAAATGATTTTTATTCCAATCTCAGATTTGTTAAATGACTTTGATTATAAAAGCTGTTTGTCGTATAGATTTGGGCATCAGAACCACATTAATAGAGTGGATCTGGGCACTGTATTGGGACATTTGTGCCCAACATCTATCTTCCTGATAAGGTGAAGGTGAACACTTGGGCTGTGACGTTTCCATTCCAAGCTGACCCTGTTGCTCTCTACCCTGACCTTCATTACTCCTCCTGTCTATTTCCCTGCAGAGGAAAGTTTCCAGGTGCTCCAAGAGCACTCCCTAATTTAAAACGTGATTCCTGCACTTTCTTCTTCCAGACTCAGTCCATTCTATACAACACCAACACCTCATTGTGTGTCTCATCAGTTGGGTCAAAATTACCACAAACCTATTGTGACTTTTCATTTGAATGGGAAACTGAAGTATGAATCCAGCACTGTATCTTTAACTCAGATAAGCTTTAAGGGACACAGTAGAACTAAGGGACACAGTAGGGATACTTCTCAGTGATGGCGGCAGAGATCAAGAAAGGGGAGAGAGGTATCTGAGATTGTCCTAGTGAATTTGTGGGCAGGGTGGAAGTTAATGGTTAAGTTAATGAAATCAATAAGTTCTGTAAGTGTGCAGTAGGCCTCCAAGATACAGTTGCCAATGTGATGGAGCAAGTGTTGGGGATGATAGAGTCATAGTCATAGAGTGATACAATGTGGAAACAGGCCCTTCGGCCCAACTTGCCCACACCGGTCAACAATGTCCCAGCTACACGCGTCCCACTTGCCTATGCTTGGTCCATATCCCTCCAAACCTATCCTATCCATGTACCTGTCTAACTGTCTCTTAAATGATGTGATAGCCCCAACCTCACCTGCCTCTTCTGGCAGCTTGTTCCACACACCCACTACCCTTTGTGTGAAAAAGTTACCCCTCGGATTCTTATTAAATCTTTATCCCTTCACTTTGAACCTATGGTCCTCGATTCCCCTATTCTGGGCAAGAGACTCTGTGCATCTACCCAATCTATTCCTCTCATGATTTTGTACACCTCTATAAGACCCCCCTTCATCCTCCTGCGCTCCATGGAATAGAGACCCAGCCTACTCAACCTCTTGCAAAAGCTCACACTCTCTAGTCCTGGCAACATCCTTGTAAATCCTTTCTGAAACCTTTGATGCCAGTGTACGTTTGGAACAAAGACTTTCGATTTAACGAACAAAAAGGCAGGCATAGCTGGGGCCCATGCGTGTGGCCAATGCTGCATCTGTAACTTGGAAGCAATGAGAGTAGACATAAGTGAAGTTGTTGAGGATGAGGACAGGTTCTGCCAGGCGGAGGAGAGTGTTAGTAGAGGGAAAATGATTTAGGACTCTGTTCAAGGAAGAACTGGAGGAAATTGAGACATTCCATGTAAGGAATGGAAGTGTAAAGGGACTGGACATCTATGATAACGATGAAACAATGGGGGCCAATAAAATGTATGATCAAGTTGAGTGAGGTGGGAACAGTGGTGTAAAGTGTTACTGTGTAGTGTGGTCCCAGGCTTTAGTTTTGAGGTTCAACTCTGTGGGACGGTCGCAGGCTTTAGTTTTAGATTTATTATTGTCACATATACCGAGGTACAGAGAAACTCTTTGTTTTACATGTTGCCCAATCAAATCAGGTAAACCAGACATCAAGAGAATCAGTACAAACTCAAGGACGATATTTTTGAAAGGGGATGATGAAGTCTTCCTTTAGTCAGAGGATGATGAATCTATGGAACTCTTTGCCAAAGAAGGCTGTGGAGGTAAAGTCAGTGAATATATTAAAGGCAGAAATAGATTATTGATTAGTACGGGTGTCAGAGGTTATGGGGAGAAGGCAGGAGAATGGGGTGAAGAGCGAGAAATAAATCAGCCATGAATGAATGGCAGAGTAGACTTGATGGGTTGAATGGCCTAATTCTACTCCTATCACTTATAATCTTATGATCTTAGTTACCAGGCTCAGAGTAAACACATTACGCTTTGGCACCCTCTGAAACATCAATTAGCAAATGAACAACATGCTCTGGCGCAATACACTTGGTGTACAAGAACTGGGATGGAAACACAAAGTCAATGAACTGGAAACACAAGGTCAATCATATCATATCATATATATACAGCCGGAAACAGGCCTTTTCGGCCCTCCAAGTCCGCGCCGCCCAGCGAACACTATCCTACACCCACTAGGGACAATTTTTCACATTTACCCAGCCAATTAACCTACATACCTGTACGTCTTTGGAGTGTGGGAGGAAACCGAAGATCTCGGAGAAAACCCACGCAGGTCACGGGGAGAACGTACAAACTCCTTACAGTGCAGCACCCGTAGTCAGGATCGAACCTGAGTCTCCGGCGCTGCATTCGCTGTAAAGCAGCAACTCTACCGCTGCGCTACCGTGCCGCCCTAAACACAAAGGAAATTGCTCACTATATTCTACCTGTTGTGCGCTTGTATCAGTGACCACTCCTACCTTCGCCCCTCTCCTGCCCCCACTAAATTTATCTCAACGTATCACTCTGAAGAAGTGTCCCGACCTAAAGCGTCACCTATCCATGTTCCCCAGACTTGCGACCCGACCCGCTGAGTTACTCCAGAAACCTGTGTCTCTTTTTCTAACCCAGCATCTGCAGTTCCTTGTTTCTCCTATTGTATCTTTTGCTGGGGACATCCCTCAGAAAGAGTTACCACAGCTTAAATATTAAAAGACCATTCTATAATGCATGGGGGAGGATAGAACAGAAGGACAAGCTGCCTGGAGTCTCAGTTCCATTTGTTATCTCTTGACTCTACCTTTGGCACTTTATTTGGTTTTATTGGATTCATACAATATATCATTTAATAAGATTGGAAAGCATGCAAACAAAAGATTCTCACTGTATATTAGTACATGTGACAACTATAACCCTAAACTCTAAACCTAAATCTAAACCTACACATATTTCTGGCCTCTGAGATGCTTTACCTGATACAGGCTTCTTTTATTCTAACCAGAACCTCAAAATCAAAGGTTCAATGGCACTTTATTTGTTGCATGTAATGAGGTACAGTTAAATTGATTTTTGTATATAGTTCAGTGCATATCGTTATGCATAAGCACTTAGCTATATCTTGGATAAGAATCTCAGATACCGTACGTTGTAATTTAATTTCTAAAACCTCCACTTGCCGGGCATTCATTTCCCTTGTAACCAACCTTCTTCAATCAACTATTGCAATCTCGTGTCTACTTATTTCAAAATTTGTTTGGCTGCAATTTGGAACTTCAAGATTAGTTCTGTCTTTTCTATAACTATTTAAAAACTAATAGGACTATGATCACATGTGTTCCACCAACTATGGCCAGTGCTCCCCCACTGACACCTCAGTCACTTGCTCTGCCCTTTGTAAAGTTTAACTGTATGGAGTGGTCCCAGGGAGGTATAAACAAATCAGATAAACCAGACATCAACAGAATCAGTTCAAACTCAAAGACAATAGATAGAGCAGCGGGATGGATACAGAGTGTAGAATATAGTTCTCAACATTGTACCTCATTGTATCACATCTGTTCCTTAGACAAATTTCAATGCCCTAACATGAGTAGAGGTAAATTGGACAGTATCGTTGCTTATGGATAGACTGTTCAGAAGCCTGATAACAGAGGGAAAGAAGCCGTTCCTGAGTCTGCTGCTGTGCTCTTTCAGACTTCCATATCTTCTGCCGGTTGGCATCAGGTAGAAGAAGAAGGAATTACTGGGGTGGAACAACGCTTTGATTACATTAGCTGCCTTACCAAGGAAGTGTGAGGTATCGATGGAGTCAACGGTGGGAAGTCTGGTCCACGGAATAGATTGAGATACCTCTGCAGTTGTCAGTTTCTTGCGGTCTTGAGCAGAGCTCTTTCCAAACTAAGCTCTGATGCTAATTGGGGAATGTACTCCACCATGCTCTTGAGGTAAATAACCAGCTTCGTCTTGCTGACATTGAGAGAGAGGTTATTGTCAGGACACTATATCACTACGTTTGCTACCTCATTCCTGTCTTCACTCTCTTTCTTCTTCCTGTACAGGTTTAAATGTGCGGTGCTAATCCTGGAAGGTCCAACGTGTCACTGTGCAGTACCTGGGAGACCCAGGGAATTCATGGAATCATTCAACAAGGAAACAGGCCTCTCCTACCAACAAATCCTGCTGACCAAGATGCCAATCTTTACAAATCCATTTACCTTAATTTGACCAGATCCCTCAAAAATCATTCTGACCATGTACCTGTCCAAATGTCTGCTAATATTATTAGTGTACCAATCTCCACCACTTCCTCTGCCAGCTCATTCAATATTTCCACCACACTCTGCGTGAAAAAATTGCCCCTCAGGTTCTCATTAAATCTTGCCCCTCTCACCTTAAACTTATAGCCCTAGTTCTTGGTTCCTCAGCTTATGGTATCTTTCCTACAGCGGGGTGACCAAAACACAGCACTCCAAGTGTGGTCACACATTTGCAATACAGTATCCCAATTTGTCTACTCAATGCGTTGACTGATGAAGCCCAATGTGCCAAACACCATCTTCACTAACCTGTCAGCCAGTAGCAAACTTACAGGGATCTATGTACTTGTACTCCAAGATTCCTCTGTTCTGCAAAACACCCAGGCCTTAGCTTTCTCTATAATTGTTCTACCCTTGTAGGAATTCGCAAAATGCAATTCCTCGCAAAGTTATTTGAACTATACTTCACTTCCCATTCTATGACCAACTTAATCAAGAACCTACTGTATTTTTTGATAACCTTCTTCACTGCCTACAACACCATCTATTTTAGTCATCTGCTAACTTACTAACTGTACCTTGTTCATTCGCTTCCAAAATCAATGATTCAAGATTCAAGATTCAAGATATCTTTATTTGTCATCCAAAAAACAAGTTTTTTGGACGAAATGCAGTCACCCACAGTCCAACAATAAAAGCATTAAAATAGGCAAATTACACAATAAAAGCATTACAATAGGCAAATTACACAACCCCAACCAAGAGGAGGTACATATTCATCTCACCTGGAAGGACTGCTGGGTTCCCTGGACGGATGTAAGGGAGGAAGTATAGGAACAGGTGTTACAATTCCTGCAGTTGCCGGGGAAGGCACCTAGTGAAGGGGACGTTCGGATGGGAAGGGATGGTCTCTGTGGAAGGCTGAATGGGGTGGGCGTGGGAAGATATGATTTGTGATGGGATCACGTTGAAGGTGGCAGTAATGACAGAGAATGATGTGTTGTCTGCAGAAGATGGTGGGATGAAAGCTGAGCTTATAGTGGACTTTACCCTTGTTCCGTCTGTGGGAGGGGGTTATGAGCAGAACTAAGGGACAGTGGGGATACTCCTCTGTGATGGAGGCAGAGATCAAGAAAGGGGACAGAGGTGTCTGAGATAGTCCAAGTGAATTTCAGGACAAGGTGGAAGTTAATGGTAAAGTTAATGAAATCGATAAGTTCTGCAAGGGTGCAGGAGGCATCCAAGATGCAGTTGTCAATGTGACAGAGAAAGAGTTGGGGATGATGCCAGTGTATGTTCGGAACAAGGACTTTTCAATTTAACCAACAAAAAGGCAGGCACAGCTGGGGTCCCGTGCGCTTACCCGTGGCTACATTTGTAACTTGGAGGAAGTGAGAGGAGACAAAAGTGAAGTAGTTGAGGGTGAGGATAGGTTCTGCCAGGCGGAGGAGAGTGTTTGTAGAGGGAAAATAATTTAGGACTCTGATCAAGGAAGAACCGGAGAAACTTGAGAACTTCCATGCAGGGGTGGAAGTGTAAAGGGACTGGACATATATGGTAACGATGAGACAATGGGGGGCAATAAAATGTACGATAGAGTTGTGTGAGGTGGGCACAGTGGTGTAATGTGTTACTGTGTAGTGTGGTCCCAGATTGGTGTAAAATGTTACTATGCAGTGTGGTCCCAGGAAATTGTGTGGTTCAACTCTGTGGGTCGGTCCCAGGCTTTGGGTTTTAGGTTTATTATTGTCACATATACCGAGGCATATGTGTCCAAACAAATCAGGTGAACCAGACATCAATAGAATCAGTTCAAACTCAAGGATGTTATTTTAGAAAGAAGATGAAGAAGAATTTTATTTTGACAGAGAGTGATTTATCTGTGGAATTCTTTGCCAAAGAAGACCGTGGAGGTAAAGTCAGTGGATATATTTAAGGCAGAGATAGATTCTTGTTTGTACTGGTGTCAGAGGTTCTGGGGAAAAGGCAGGAGAATGGGGTTTAGAGGAAGAAATAGATCAGCCATGATTGAATCACAGAGTAGACTTGATGGGTTGAATGGCCTAATTCTAGTCCCATCACTTAAGATCTTATGATCTTCTGATCTTAGTTACCAGGCTCAGAATAAACATGTTATCGCTTTGGCACCCTCTGAAACATCAATTAGCAAATGAACAACAGGCTCTGGCGCAATACACTTGGTGTACAAGCACTGGGATGGAAACACAAGGTCAATGAAGTGGAAACACAAAGGAAACTGCTCACTATATTCTACCTGCTATGTGCTTGTATCAGTTACCACTCACACTTTCATCCCTCTCCTGTCTGCACTAAATTAATCTCAATTTATCTCACTGAAGAAGTGTCCCGACCAGAAGCATCACCTCTCCAGGTTCTTCAGACTTGCTCTGCGACCCGCTGAGTTCCACCAGCATCTTGTTTCTCTTTATAAACCAGCATCTGCAGTTCCTTGTTTCTTCTAATGTGCCTTTTGTTGGGAACCTCTGTCAGAAAAAGTTACCACAGTTTAAACATTTAAAGAACATTTTATAAATGCATGAGGGAGGATAGAACAGAAGGAAAAGCTGCCTGGAGTCTCAGGTCCATTTGTTATCTCTTCACAATACATTTGGCAGTTTATTTGGCTTTATTGTATTCACATATGGTATCATTTGTTAAGATTGGAAAGCATGCAAACAAAAGATTCTTAATGTACGTTTGACATCAATAAACATAAACCCCAAACCTAAATCTAAACCTACACATATTTCTGGCCTCTGAGCTGCTTTCCTTAATCCAGGCTTCTTTTATTCTAACCAGAGCCTCTATATCAATGGTTCGATGGCACTTTATTTGTTACATGTAAAGATGGATAGTGAAATTTATTTTTGTATACAGTATAATACATATCGCTATACATAGGCTCTTAGATACATCTTGTATCAGAATCGCAGACACTGTACAATTGCACTTTAATTTCTAAAACCTCCACTTGCCGGGCACTCCTTTCCCTTGCAAACAACCTTCTTCAAACATCGGTTGCAAACTTGTGTCTACTTATGTCAAAATTCGTCTGACCCCAATTTGGAATCTCAAGATTAGTTCTGTCTTTTCTATAATAATAGACAATAGACAATAGGTGCAGGAGGAGGCCATTCGGCCCTTCGAGCCAGCACCACCATTCAATGTGTTCATGGCTGATCATTCTCAATCAGTACCCCGTTCCTGCCTTCTCCCCATACCCCCTGACTCCGCTATCCTTCAGAGCTCTATCTAGCTCTCTCTTGAATGCATTCAGAGAATTGGCCTCCACTGCCTTCTGAGGCAGAGAATTCCACAGATTTACAACTCTCTGACTGAAAACGTTTTTCCTCATCTCCATTCTAAATGGTCTACCACTTATTCTTAAACTGTGACCCCTGGTTCTGGACTCCCCCAACATTGAGAACATGTTTCCTGCCTCTAACGTGCCCAACCCCTTAATAATCTTATTTGTTTCGATAAGATCCCCTCTCATCCTTCTAAATTCCAGTGTATACAAGACTAGTCGCTCCAGTCTTTCAACATATGACAGTCCCGCCATTCCGGGAATTAACCTAGTAAACCTACGCTGCACGCCCTCAATAGCAAGAATATCCTTCCTCAAATTTGGAGACCAAAACTGCACACAGTACTCTAGGTGCAGTCTCACTAGGGCCCTGTACAACTGCAGAAGGACCTCTTTGCTCCTATACTCAACCCCTCTGGTATGAAGGCCAACATTCCATTGGCTTTCTTCACTGCCTGCTGTACCTGCATGATTCCTTTCAGTGACTGATGCACTAGGACACCCAGATCTCGTTGTACGTCCCCTTTTCCTAACTTGACACCATTCAGATAATAATCTGCCTTCCTATTCTTACCACCAGTGGATAACCTCACACTTATCCACATTAAACTGCATCTGCCATGCATCTGCCCACTCACACAACCTGTCCAAGTCACCCTGCAACCTCACAGTATCTTCCTCACTGTTCACACTACCACCCACCTTAGTATCATCTGCAAATTTGCTAATGGTACTATTAATCCCTTCATCCAAGTCATTAATGTATATAATAAATAGCTGCGGCCGCAGCACCGAGCCTTGCGGTACCCCACTAGTCACTGCCTGCCATTCTGAAAGGGACCCATTTATCCCCACTCTTTGCTTTCTGTCTGTCAACCAATTTTCTATCCATGTCAGTCTCCTACCTCCAATACCATGTGCTCTAATTTTGCCCACTAATCTCCTATGTGGGACCTTGTCGAAGGCTTTCTGAAAGTCGAGGTATACCACATCCACCGGCTCTCCCCTGTCAATTTTCATAGTTACATCCTCAAAGAATTCCAAAAGATTTGTCAAGCATGATTTCCCCTTCGTAAATCTATGCTGACTCGGAACGATCCTGTTACTACTATCCAAATGCTCTGCAATTTCATCTTTTATAATTGACTCCAGCATCTTCCCCACCACTGATGTCAGACTAAGTGGTCTATAATTTCCTGTTTTCTCTCTCCCTCCTTTCTTAAAAAGTGGGACAACATTAGCTACCCTCCAATCCACAGGAACTGATCCTGAATCTATAGAACATTGGAAAATGATCACCAATGCGTCCACAATTTCTAGCACCACCTCCTTAAGTACCCTGGGATGCTGACTATCAGGCCCTGGGGATTTATCGGCCTTCAGTCCCATCAGTCTACCTAACACCATTTCCTGCCTAATGTGGATTTCTTTCAGTTCCTCCATCACCCTAGGATCTCTTGCCACTAGAACATCTGGGAGATTGCTTGTATCTTCCTTAGTGAAGACAGATCCAAAGTACCGGTTCAACTCGTCTGCCATTTCCTTGTTCCCTATAATAAATTCCCCTGCTTCTGTCTTCAAGGGACCCACATTTGCCTTGACTATTTTTTTCCTCTTTACATACATAAAAAAGCTTTTACTATCCTCCTTTATATTATTGGCTAGTTTATCCTCATACCTCATCTTTTCTCCCCCTATTGCCTTCTTAGTTATCTTCTGTTGCTCTTTAAAAGAGTCCCAGTCCTCTGGCTTCCCACTCTTCTTTGCTATGTTACACTTCTTATCTTTTATTTTTATGCTGTCCTTGACTTCCCTTGTCAGCCACGGGTGCCTCTTACAACCCTTAGAATCTTTTCTCCTCTTTGGGATAAATTGATCCTGCAACTTCTGCATTATTCCCAGGAATACCTGCCATTGCTGTTCCACCGTCTTCCCTGCTCGGGCCTCCATCCAGTCAATTTTGGCCAGCTCCTGCCTCATGCCTCTGTAATCCCCTTTGCTATACTGTAATACTGACACTTCTGATTTTCCCTTCTCCCTCTCAATTTGTGTAGAAAACTTATCATATTGTGATCACTGGCACCTAATGGCTCTTTTATCTCGAGTCACCTTATCAGGTCAGGTTCATTACAAAACACTAAATCCAGAATTGCCTTCTCCCTTGTAGGCTCCTGAACAAGCTGTTCTAAGAATCCATCTCGGAGGCACTCCACAAACTCTCTTTCCTGGGGTCCATTACCAACCTGATTTTCCCAGTCTACCTGCATGTAGAAATCTCCCATAACCACCATAGCATTACCTTTCCGACATGCCAATTTTAGCTCTTGATTCAACTTGTACCCTATGTCGAGGCTACTCTTTGAGGGCCTGTAGATAACTCCCATTAGGGTCTTCTTACCCTTACAATTCCTAATTTCTATCCATACTGATTCTACATTTCCTGATTCTATGTCACCCCTTGCAAGGGAGTGAATATCATTCCTTACCAGCAGAGCAACCCCACCCCCTCTGCCCACCTGTCTGTCTTTTCTATACGTTGTGTACCCCTGAATATTCAGTTCCCAGCCCTGGTCCTCTTGTAGCCATATCTCTGTGATTCCCACAACATCATACTTGCCAATGTCTAACTGAGCCTCAAACTCATCCACTTTATTTTTTATACTTCGTGCATTTAAATACAACACTTTAACTTTGGTATTCACCTCCCCTCGCACACCGGTCACAATTGGCTCTCTTAGTCTCTTATCCCATCTAGAACTCCCCTTCCCAATTATTCGAGAGTCCTTTGCAATTTCTATTATAAAACAAATAGAACTATGGTCACATATGTTCCACCAACTATGGTCAGTGCTCTCCCACTGACACCTCAATCACTTGCTCTGCCCTTTGTAAAGTTTAACTTTGTGGTGCGGTCCCAGGAAGGTATAAGATGTAACTACGTGGTGAAATCCCAGTGAAGTGTAAGATGTACCTGTGGTGCACTTCCCGGGAGTTGTAATGTTGAACAACATGGTGCGGTCCCAGATTAGTGTAAGGTGTAACTGTGTGGTGGGTTCCCAGGAAGTTATGAGGCTTAACTCTCTGGGTTTATTATTGTTACATATAATACCACATAGTAGCACATCTCGTCTATAGAAAAATTTCAACGTCCTCACTGGGGTAGAGGTGAATTGGACAGCATCGTTGCATATGGAAGGACTGTTCAGAAGCCTGATAACAGAGGGAAAGAAGCTGCTCCTGAGTCTGCTGCTGTGCTCTTTCAAACTTCCAGATCTTCTGCTGGTCGGCATTAGGGAGACGAAGAAGGAATGACGGGTGGAACAACGCTTTGATTACGTTGGCTGCCTTTCCAAGGAAGCATGAGGTATAGATGGAGTCAATGGTGGGAAGTCTTGTCTGTGGAATAAAATGAGATACATCTGCAGTTGTAAGTAATTTCTTGCGGTCTTGAGCAGAGCTCTTTGCAAACCAAGCTCTGATGCTAATTGGGGAATATACTCCCCAATTGGGGAATATACTCCCCATGCTTCTTGAAGTAAATAGATGATACTAAGGTGGGTGGTAGTGTGAACAGTGAGGAAGATACTGTGAGGTTGCAGGGTGACTTGGACAGGTTGTGTGAGTGGGCAGATAGAAACATAGAAACATAGAAAATAGGTGCAGGAGTAGGCCATTCGGCCCTTCGAGACTGCACCGCCATTCAATATGATCATGGCTGATCATCCAGCTCAGTAGCCTGTACCTGCCTTCTCTCCATACCCCCTGATCCCTTTAGCAAAAAGGGCCACATCTAACTCCCTCTTAAATATAGCCAATGAACTGGCCTCAACTACCTTCTGTGGCAGAGAATTCCACAGACTCACCACTCTCTGTGTGAAGAAATGTTTTCTCATCTCGGTCCTAAAAG
This sequence comes from Rhinoraja longicauda, assembly GCF_053455715.1. Classification (NCBI taxonomy): domain Eukaryota; kingdom Metazoa; phylum Chordata; class Chondrichthyes; order Rajiformes; family Arhynchobatidae; genus Rhinoraja; species Rhinoraja longicauda. The sequence continues at coordinate 20,979 of NW_027602053.1, read as the reverse complement.
ACTTCCCCCTTATCCTTAAGCTGTGACCCCTGGTTCTGGACTCCCCCACCATCGGGAACAATCTTCCCGCATCTAGCCTCTCCAACCCCTTAAGAATTTTATATGTTTCTATAAGATCCCCCCTCAGTCTTCTAAATTCCAGGGAGTACAAGCCCAGTCTATCCAGTCTTTCCTCATATGTAAGTCCCGCCATCCCAGGGATCAATCTGGTGAACCTTCTCTGTACTCCCTATAAGGCAAGAACGTCTTTCCTCAGGTTAGGAGACCATAACTGAACACAATACTCCAGGTGCGGTCTCACCAAGGCCCTGTACAACTGCAGCAGAACCTCCCTGCTCCTAAACTCAAATCCTCTTGCTATGAATGCCAACATACCATTCGCTTTCTTCACTGCCTGCTGCACCTGCATGCTTGCTTTCAATGACTGGTGCACCATGACACCCAGGTGTCATGATAACTAGCTCCTTCGTCTTGCTGAGAGAGGTTATTGTCCAGACACTATATCATTACGTTTGCCAACTCATTCCTGTCCTCAACTGACCGAGGAAGGTGATGTGTATGGTCATTATCATACTAAAAGTGAGAAAAAGAAAGTTACTCCTTTCACTGTGGACATGTGTGTGGTGGCAAAGACTATCCCCATGCAAATCGACACCGGAGCTGGAGTTACGCTTATCAGTGAAGAGAGGTGGAAGGACCAGTGGCGAAAAGGTGAAAGGTTACGCCTTCGTGTTAGCACCGTGGTTGTCCGTACTTACACTGGAGAGATAATGGAATTGTTGGGAGAATGTTCGGTGCCCGTCTCTCACAACCAGCAAACAGCAATGCTCAAGCTGTGGGATACCTTTTCAACACAGACAGTGGTGGGTATGGAGCGAGCTGCCAGAGGAGGTGGTTAAGGCAGGTACAATAACAAGATTGAAAAGATATTTGGACAGGTATTTATTCACAAAATGCTGGAGTAACTCAGCAGGTCAGGCAGCATCTCGGGAGAGAAGGAATGGGTGACGTTTCGGGTCGAGACCCTTCTTCAGACAGGTATGTGGATAGGGAAGATTTAAAGGTTAATGGGCCCAACATTGGCTGGGGGAACTAGTACCGGACAGCTGTATGATTCAGCACTGGGTGTGTGAGGTCCACAACTCACTGTCAGTGTGGTCTCCTTATCTCTGAAAGGATACACATGCCACAGCAGGGACTCAGCAAATGTTCACCAGACTGATTCCTGGGATGGTGGTCCTGTATCTGAGATGGGGAAAAGTTGAACAGAAGTGGTGTTGTAAATAACAGTCAGAGTGGGGGAGATGAGTAATATGCGGTAGAAATATTTCTTCCTTCAGAGGTTGGTGAATGTGTGAAATTCTGTCTCACTCAAAGCAATGAAATACAAGGTTCAGAATGTATCACAGAAGAGAGGGCTCTCGATACATAAGGGACTAAAATAACAGCATTGCAGATAAATCATCCACCAGCTCTTGCTTCATGCAGACAGGAGCTGCTTTACTTGTTGAGGAGTTGTGAATGGAACTGTTCATTGTGCAATCATCAGTGGACATCCCATTCAGGCCTTATGATGGGAGGAAGGTGCCTGATGAAGGTGTTGGAGATAGTTTGGTCCCAGACGCTGCCCTGGGGAACCCTGTCAGTGATTGCCTGGGTCGGGGCTGGTCATCCGTCAATGACCAAACCATACTTCATTGTGCAAGTGATGACTCCAACCACTGACACAGTTAATCAAATACGGCCTGACACAAATGACAGGTTCTCACCCCACTTCCAGGATTCAGCTCTTTGATCCATGTTGAGACCAAGGCATGGAAATGGGCAAAGCCACAATGTGAAACTGAAGTGAGAATCCAGCACTGTGACTTCAACTCAGATAAGCTTTGTCTTTTTGGTTTAGAACACAAAATTCCTCAAAATGAAACCGTAAGCAGTTTGCAAAAGCTGTTGTGTTTTCTCCTCTTCTTTGTCTAGTCAATATCCTCCACTATTGACCCATTGTCCTTTCCATCGCTCCATTCCCTATCTGAGTCGCTCGTGCCCCAGATATCCCCCTCCCAATGATCAGGGTCCCAGTCTTCTGATAACATCATGGACATTGTTACTGAGATCACCTGCCACTCCTTCCTCTTTAATTTATTTTGCTGTTAAACAGTAGCTAACTTACAAATGGTATTAATTTGTTTCCATTCTGCATTTTCTCCCTTTTCCTGTGCAGCCTTTGCCATCAGTCAAGGTCACACAGTGTTTTTCCAGGGTGCTAACTACTTTTTAACCCTGAGATATAAGGAACAGCAGATGTTGATTTACATATAAAAAAGACAAAAAGTGCTGGAGTAACTAAGTGGGTCAGCTATCATCTCTGAGAACACAGGTAGGAAGAGATGTGGGGCAGAACAGCCTGGTGAGTGATAGGTACAGGTGATGGGGTTTTGATAGGCAGATGGATGGACAAAGGCTGGAGGTGAACATTCCAATAGTTGAGGTGAGGTTAGAAGAAGTGAAAATTGTGAAGCCAGAGGAAAGAATATCTAGAATGGGAGGGAGAAGGAGAGAAATGAGTGCAAGTCCAGGTGGGACACAGGGAAGTGAGGGGAAGCAAATAAAAAGGAGGTTGTGTCTAGGTTAATAACTTAAAATTGTAAGATTTAATGTTCATTGCAAGCTACCCAGGTGGAATATGAGATGCAGTTCCTTCAGTTCCTCATGCTGGTGAGGCCCTGGATGGAAAGATCAGTACGGGAATGGGAAGAGAGTTAAAATGATTCGCAACTGGGTGATCCAGTTGGCATTGGCGGACATTGCTTGTTCAGCGAAAAGGACTCCAAGTCTAGGCTTGGTCCTGTTGATGTAAAGGAGGTCACATCAGGACCTGAGATGAGATTAGAGGAGGTACATATTCATCTCACCTGGAAGGACTGCTGGGTTCCCTGGACGGATGCAAGGGAGGAAGTATAGGAACAGGTGTTACAATTCCTGCAGTTGCTGGGGAAGGCACCCAGGGAAGGGGACGTTCGGATGGGAAGGGATGATGGAACCAATGAGTTGTGCAGCGAGTGGTCTCTGTGGAAGGCTGAATGGGGTGGGTGTGGGAAGATATGATTTTTGATGGGATCACGTTGAAGGTGGCAGTAATGACAGAGAATGATGTGTTGTCTGCAGAAGATGGTGGGATGAAAGCTGAGCTTATAGTGGACTTTACCCTTGTTCCGTCTGTGGGAGGGGGTTATGAGCAGAACTGCGGGACAGTGGGGCTGTGTGGAGGCTGAGATCCAGAAAGGGGACAGAGGTGTCTGAGATAGTCCAAGTGAATTTGCAGGACAAGGTGGAAGTTAATGGTAAAGTTAATGAAATCGATAAGTTCTGCAAGGGTGCAGGAGGCATCCAAGATGCAGTTGTCAATGTGACAGAGAAAGAGTTGGGGGATGATGCCAGTGTATGCATGGAACAAGGACTTTTCAATTTAACCAACAAAAAGGCAGGAACAGCTGGGGCCCCGTGTGCGTGCCCATGGCTGTATCTGTAACTTGGAGGAAATGAGAGGAGACAAAAGTGAAGTAGTTGAGGGTGAGGATAGGTTCTGCCAGGTGGAGGAGAGTGTTTGTAGAGGGAAAATGATTTAGGACTCTGATCAAGGAAGAACCGGAGGAACTTGAGAACTTCCATGCAGGGGATGGAAGTGTAAAGGGACTGGACATATATGGTAACGATGAGACAATGGGGGCAATAAAATGTACAATAGAGTTGTGTGAGGTGGGCACAGTGGTGTAATGTGTTACTGTGTAGTGTGGTCCCAGATTGGTGTAAAATGTTACTATGCAGTGTGGTCCCAGGAAATTGTGTGGTTCAACTCTGTGGGTCGGGCCCAGGCTTTGGGTTTTAGGTTTATTATTGTCACATATACCGAGGCATATGTGTCCAAACAAATCAGGTAAACCAGACATCAATAGAATCAGTTCAAACTCAAGGACGTTATTTTAGAAAGGATATGAAGAAGAATTTTATTTTGGCAGAGAGTGATTAATCTGTGGAATTCTTTGCCAAAGAAGACCGTGGAGGTAAAGTCAGTGGATATATTTAAGGCAGAGATAGATTCTTGTTTGTACTGGTGTCAGAGGTTCTGGGGAGAAGGCAGGAGAATGGGGTTAAGAGGAAGAAATAGATCAGCCATGATTGTATCGCAGAGTAGACTTGATGGGTTGAATGGCCTAATTCTAGTCTCATCACTTAAGATCTTATCATATTATGATCTTAGTTACCAGGCTCAGAATAAACATGTTCATTAGCAAATGAACAACGGGCTCTGGCGCAATACACTTGGTGTACAAGCACTGGGATGGAAACACAAGGTTAATGAACTGGAAACACAAAGGAAACTGCTCACTATATTCTACCTGCTGTGTGCTTGTATCAGTTACCACTCACACTTTCATCCCTCTCCTGTCTGCACTAAATTAATCTCAATTTATCTCACTGAAGAAGTGTCCCGACCAGAAGCATCACCTCTCCAGGTTCTTCAGACTTGCTCTGCGACCCGCTGAGTTCCACCAGCATCTTGTTTCTCTTTATAAACCAGCATCTGCAGTTCCTTTTTTTTCTAATGTGCCTTTTGTTGGGGACCTCTGTCAGAAAACGTTACCACAGTTTAAACATTAAAAGAAAATTTTATAAATGCATGAGGGAGGATAGAACAGAAGGAAACGCTGCCTGGAGTCTCAGGTCCATTTGTTATCTTTGGCACTTTATTTGGCTTTATTGTATTCACATATGGTATCATTTGTTAAGATTGGAAAGCATGCAAACAAAAGATTCTCAATGTACATTAGTACATTTGACATCAATAAACCTAAACCCCAAACCTAAATCTAAGCCTACACATATTTCTGGCCTCTGAGCTGCTTTCCCTGATCCAGGCTTCTTTTATTCCAACTAGAGCCTCTATATCAATGGTTCAATGGCACTTTATTTGTTACATGTAAAGATGGACAGTGAAATTTATTTTGGGGTTATTTATTATATCAGTAGTCGAGATAATCTCAGATGTCTCTGGGAAGAAACAACCAAGATTATCTTGAATGTCGCATAGACATCTGAGATCATCTTGAATCCTGATTTTACAAATAACTCCTGTTCCCATCATCTAGGAAGATACATAGTTTCCAAAATATAGCTCACAGCTGTTTGTAGATGTGGGAAGATGCGTGAGCTTATACATCCTTGAGGCTGCATGATCTGAAAACCAGCGATTTCCAAGTGATCCTAATTATTTTCCTCAGCACCATTGTTCTTTTAGGTGAGTCTGCTTGTTTGACATCGGGACTGTTAATAGATAACTCCTTTTTAATCCCCAGATGACATGCCCCCAATAGTTGACTCTCAACTGATCAGCAAAGTAATGGAAATGGAATCGACTGTGCCATCTGCTCACCAATGTTCAGTCTGGTTTCCTCAGCATCACTCCACTCCACACCACCTGACCATTTTGGTCTCTTCCGGGGTAAAGATCTGCATTCAAGGGGTGAGTGACTGTGAGTGGTCTTGACAAGGAATCATTTGAAGAGACAAAATTCAAAGCCTATGGAGGTGTCCTTCAGTCAACGAGTGATCAATCTCTGGAAATAGCACCCAGGCCAATGGTGGAAACATTCTGGATTTCAGATCCATATCCTTTCAGGGAAAACATTTTGAAAACAGTGTGAGGGAAGTTGCAGTCTGATCAGGAATTAATCAGAAGAGACTTGGGATGAAAGGGTGACCCTGGATCTTTGGTTGACAAAGTTCCCCATCACTGGACGTTCTTCACTGGTGTCAGGGTGTGTGTTGAGATTCATTTGAGGCAGATTAATGTGATCAGTCAACAACTCCATTCCCAATTGGTGTGTGAGGAGGATGGACTTTTATCATCAATAAATTCCTGTTGATGACGTGGGAAAAAGATAACAGAATGATGAGTATCATTGAAAAAAGGAAAACAAAGTGCGTGTTGTAATTCCGAGAGAGCAGTTAATGAAATATAGGAAAATGGAAATAATTATGTCCCAGAGTGTCAACGACACATCTCCCTAACAGAACAAGCTGCCCGTCGGCAAGAGAAGGGGACAAAGGTATCACACAGCTCTACAGCACTGGGCTTTTCTCCCTGTTGTCAGGGCAGCTCGCAGAGAACGTGTTTGGGCTTGATTAATGGAATCTCAACACTTCCATTCTCCATTGGATCCAGCAGGACAGTGGGAGTGGGGGAATTGCTAAAATGTAAGTTTGAGGTGAGTGGGATTAGACATTTAGGAAAATGGAAATATTTCTTCACTCAGAGGTTTGTGAACATGTGTATTTCTCTATCACACCAAGCAATGAATGACAAAGTTCTGAATGTATCTCAGCAGAATGCAGATATGGTTCCAGATATTAAATGTGTTAAGGTAACAGCATTAAAGACAATCATCCACCAGCTCTTACTCCATGCAAATAGGAGCTTCTTTATTTGCTGTGGAGTTATGAATGGAAGGTCATTGATGAAGTTGTTGAAGGTGTTTGCCCTGAACTACTCCTGCAGTGATGGCCTGGATCCAGGATGTTCATCCTTCAATGACCGAACCATCATTCATTGTGCAAGGTGCGACTCCACCACTGGAGTGTTTTCCTTTTGGTGCTCCTTGACTTCAGTTTTACCACGACACCCTGATGCCACAGTCAGTCAAATATGCCCTGACGCCAAGGACAGGCTCTCACCCCACTTCTGGAAATCAGCTCTTTGGTCCATGTTGGGACTAAGGATTGGAAGAGCTCTGGAACCAAGTTGTTCTGGCAAAGCCAAATGGGCATTGGTGAGGAGGGTATTGGTGAATAAGTGTCGTTTGATAGCACTGTGGAGTGATTCAGAGTGTTGGGCTTGGAGCTCGCATTTTTACACCAAGTGACTATGAAGGAATGAAGATACATTTCTATGTCAGGGTTGTGTTGATTGTGAAGAGAACTGCATGTGGCACTGTTCCCCATGAACCCATCTTATTGTTCTTGGCAATTAATGTTTCGTGTTTGCTGTTGCACAGCTCAATCAAATAACTGATGTGATTTTCTGCAGCCACGATGTGCCAACAGTGGGGGGAGTGAATGTGTAGGGTTGTTCATGGGGTGTCAGTCAAGCAGGCTGCTCTGTCCTGGTTAGTTTTGAGCTTCTTGGGAGTTGCCCACGTCCAGGCACGTGGAAAGTATTCCTTCACACGGCCGCCTTGTGCCTTATGGATGGGGGTCAATTGGTGTGTTGTCAAGGACATTCCCAATTACCTCAATGCTCTGGACTGTTCCTCAGGATTACTTCATTTCCAGTAGTGATTTGTACGCAAAATGTAAATGGTTTATTGGACTGGAGGAGGAATTTCATTATTTGTTTGATTCCATCGGCTAATTCTTCAATTGTCGACTCCCAAATAATCAGCAAAGAAATGGAAGTGGAACTGACTGTACTGTCTACCCACCAATGGTCAGTCTGCTTTCTTCAGCATCATTCCACTGTGGAGACAATCTTTTAGTCAATGAGTGCTCAGTCCATAGATCCCACACCCCGGGACAATGTCGGGAGCATTGCAGATTTATTTCTCGAATTTCTGATTCACGTCCATTTAGGACAAAACTATTTAGAAACAGTGTGAGGGTAGTTTCAGTCAGATGAGGAACTAATCTGAAGAGCCTTGGGAGGAAATGGTGGCCATGGAACTTTGATCCATAAAGCTCTCCATCACTGGGCTTTCATCCCTGGTGTCCTATCCAATATTCGACCGGAGTGTGTGAGAGGGTAATGTGCTTGAACCTCTGGAGTAGGACTTGAACCCACAACCTCAGCTCTGCACAGATTGCTAGAAATAACCACTCAACATATTCATCATTGACTGAAATGCTTTCAGACTGAGAGTGCATCTCAAACATTATTTACTTATAATCCATACATTTCACACCCCACATTATCAATTTTCAGAGTAAAACCAGACCATGTAATGTAATTACCTGTGTTTCACTACTTCAATGAACACACACTGTAATATTGGGGAGATCTTGCCTTTGTGGGCTTGTGTCAAGTCAATGATGGGGAGGTGTAAGTTTTCTTTTCCATCTCTTCCATTCGTCATGGGGGTGGAAGCAGCAGTGTTGGAGAACCAGGTACCAACTCATCACTAGCTGTTTCACACTGGCCCACAAAGCCATGTTCAACCCATCCTTCCCCTTGCACAACCTGTTTCCTCCAATTGATTCAAACGCCTTAATTGCTAACTGTGGAATTCATGTCATTGGAGCTATTGACTACATTAATGAATGCATCTTATCAACACGTTAAATAAAATCAATTATCCAATCTTAAAAGTTTCATTTCTTGTCCAAAATATGTTTAATAATCCTGGTAAATCCTGCAGCTGATTATCATATCATATCATATCATATATATACAGCCGGAAACAGGCCTTTTCGGCCCTCCAAGTCCGTGCCGCCCAGTGATCCCCATTAACACTATCCTACACCCACTAGGGACAATTTTTTACATCTACCCAGCCAATTAACCTACATACCTGTACGTCTTTGGAGTGTGGGAGGAAACCGAAGATCTCGGAGAAAACCCACGCAGGTCACGGGGAGAACGTACAAACTCCTTACAGTGCAGCACCCGTAGTCAGGATCGAACCTGAGTCTCCGGCGCTGCATTCGCTGTAAAGCAGCAACTCTACCGCTGCGCTACCGTGCCGCCCATTGTGAATATTCAAAATCTCAAGTACAAAGCTCGGAGCTTTTTTCAAACAATGTTTTGCTGGTCAGGAATGATAACACCACTACAAATTCTGGGTTGAATTGTCCAGCTCTCTCACTACGATTTAATATACTTCACTTACCACCTCCCTGAACTTCCTCTGAGTGACTCCGCAAATTGAGTTTTGTTCAGCTTAGTTTAGACATTCAGGCCCTTCAGCCCACCAAGTCCACGCCGACCAGTGATCCCCGTGCACTAGCACTATCCTACACATTAGGGACAATTTACAATCTTTACTACATCTTTGCAATGTAGAAGGAAAACAGAGCACTCGGGGTAAACTCACGTGGTCACGCGGAGAATGTACAAACTTCATACAGACAGCACTCGTAGTCAGGAAAATAACTGCTGATGCTGGTACAAAATGGAAGGTATTTATTCACAAAATGCTGGAGTAACTCAGTAGGTCAGGAAGCATCTCAGGAGAGAAGGAATGGGTGACATTTCGGGTCGAGACCCTTCTTCAGACTGATGTCAGAGGGGCGGAACAAAGGAAGGATATAGGTGGAGACAGGAAGATAGAGGGAGAACTGGGAAAGGGGAGGGGAAGAGAGGGACAGAAGAACTATCTAAAGTTGGAGAAGTCGATGTTCATACCGCTGGGCTGCAAGTTGCCCAAGCAAAATATGAGGTGCTGTTCCTCCAATTTCCGGTGGGCCTCACTATGACACTGGAGGAGGCCCATGACAGAAAGGTCAGACTGGGAGTGGGAGGGGGAGTTGAACTGCTCAGCCACTGGGAGATCAAGTTGGTTAAGGCGGACTGAGCGAAGGTGTTGAGCGAAACAATCGCCGAGCCTGCGTTTGGTTTCGCCGATGTAAAGAAGTTGACATCTAGAGCAGCGGATACAATAGATGAGGTGGGAGGAGGTGCAGGTGAACCTCTGTCTCACCTGTAAAGACTGTTTGGGTCCTTGGATGGAGTTGAGGGGGGAGGTAAAGGGACAGGTGTTGCATCTCATGCGGTTGCAGTGAAAGTGCCCGTGGATGGGGTGGTTTGGGTAGGAAGGGACGATTGGACCAGGGAGTTATGGAGGGAACGGTCTCTGCGGAATGCAGAAAGGGGAGGGGATGGGAAGATGTGGCCAGTAGTGGGATCCCGTTGGAGATGACAGAAATGTTGGAGGATGATTTGTTGGATATGCTGGCTGATGGGGTGGAAGGTGAGAACGAAGGGGATTCTGTCCTTGTTACGAATGTGGGGAGGAGGAGCAAGAGCGGACCTGTGGGATATTAAAGAGGCCCTAGTGAGAGCCTCATCTATAATAGTAGAGGGGAATCCCCGGTTCCTGAAGAATGAGGACATCGCTGATGCCCTAGTGTGAAACACCTCATCCCGGGTGCAAATGCGGCGTAGACGGAGGAATTGGGAGTAGGGGATAGACTTTTTGCAGGATACAGGGTGGGAAGAAGTGTAGTCCAGATAGCTTTGCAAGTCAGTGGGTTTATAGTAGATGTCAGTCACTAGTCTCTCCTGTGATGGAGATGGTGAGGTCCAGAAACGGTAGGGAGATGTCGGAGATAGTCAAAGTATATTTAAGAGCAGGATGGAAATTGGACGTGAAGTATATGAAGTCCGTGAGTTCTGCATGGGTACAAGAGGTAGCACGACTGCAGTGATCGATGTAGCGGAGGTAGAGTTCGCTTGGGCAGCTTGCAGACCAGCGGTATGAACATTGACTTCTCCAACTTTAGATAGTTCCTCTGTCCCTCTCTTCTCCTCCCCTTCCCAGTTCTCCCTCTATCTTCCTGTCTCCACCTATATCCTTCCTTTGTTCCGCCCCCCTGACATCAGTCTGAAGAAGGGTCTCGACCCAAAACGTCACCCATTCCTTCTCTCCTGAGATGCCTGACCTGCTGAGTTACTCCAGCATTTTGTGAATAAGCACTCGTAGTCAGGATTGAAACCGGGTTTCTGGCGATTTAATGCTACACCACCTTGTCGCCTGGTATTTGTGCAGGAGCTGAATAACTGAAGCATTGTTCCTATTAAGTCTGCCACAAAAACAGGATCCAAACCGTAACTCATGATCCAGTAATTCAGATAATTGTTAGAATGACCACCTTGTCATCCATAACAGGATAAAATTGGCCAATATAATGAAGAGCAAAATAATGGATCTTCTTCGATTCTTCACCTCTGGGTCGTCCTTCTCCTCCGCTGCCCCCCCCCCCCCCTCCCCCCAGTTTCCTGAGGACAAAACTGACCATCAAGATGTGCCGGACAGTTACAGCATTGAGCAGCAGGATCAGCATGAAGGGGACGAATGGGGAAAAAATGCAGGGCCCCCAGTCAAAGGCAGCCCACACCAGCGAATATACGAAGTAATATATCTAGTGAGAATGACTTGAAATCTGATGACGAGTCGATCCTCTATTTTCATAAGACACCAGGTGACACCTTTGGAGAGTCCACACTGCCCAAGTGATAATATTACAATTGCGACGACGTTATCTGTGAATTTGAAAAAAGGAGACATCATTAATTTGACAGTGAAAGGGAGCAGGAGGAGTCTTTGTTAACTATCGCTGGTTTAACAGTTGTCGGGAAGGACATGGGCAAACAGGTAATATGTGAAAGAAAGTTAAGCTGTAACGAGATTGGAATTTGATTAACTGGTGCAATCAAATTCCTCAGTGTAGACTCAAAAGTGTGGAATGAGATTTCCATCTTTTACAGCAATTATGTGGTGGAGATTACCCCCATCAAATCCATCTACACTTCATGACACTTTGGGAGGGAGCCAACTTAATCTTGGTCCATGTGTCCTCTACTCATTCCCTCTTCTCCCGTCTCGTTTCGGCAGAACTTACCAAAGCTTGAAAGCATGCATCACTAGATGCAGGAACAGCTTCTACCCTTCTGTTATCAGGACTACTTTCACACTGCATTTGTTCAGTAACTTTTACTCCATAATGCTGAAACACTGCATTCTGCCCTCTGGTTACTTTTCTCTTTGCCCTACCTCTACCTTTATATGGCTTGATTGTATTTGTATGGTAGAATTTCACCTCAAAGCAATCAAACAAAATGTTTCACTCTACTGGGTTCGTATAAACATAATAAAACAAGATTCATACCACGAATGCAGAAAAAAACATTGCACCTTAAAAAAATACCCATCGAGCCCGCACCGACCAGCGATCCCCGCACATTAACACGATCCTACATGCACTAGGAACAGTTTACACTTATACCGAGCCAATCTGCCTACATACCTTGGAGTGTGGGAGTGTCGTTTAAAACACACGCAGTCACGGGGAGAAGGTACAAACCGCGTAAATACAGCAAGCGCTGTAAGACAGCAACACGACTGTGCCGTCCCGTACCAGTTCTGGAAGGTCGCTTGCAGGTTGTCCTGGGGTAAAGAGTAATAACATTTAGAAACATCCCACCTAATAATATCTCCGTTAAATGTTTCCCATTGAAAGTTGCTAAACACTCATTTCTAGCCGATGAGCATGTTGCCAGGGGGGAATTGGATGAAATTTTGTGTCAGAAAGAAGCGGAGATTTTTAAGACGTCATGAAGATGGATGGAGATATTTCAAGACTGGACATCAATGGCGAGGAGAAGCAGGTGGGAGCCATGAATCGGACATTGTTAAAATGGTGTAAGGCAGGTGAAGTGACATGGATGTTGGTGGGAAGAGACTGGAAAGAGACAGGGTCTCGGAGTGAGGAGATAGGTTCAGTGGGGCAAGAACAGGCAGAAACAGTGGCCTACCAGGACAGTCCTGTTTGTGGAGATGGAAGCAGGAAGTGCAAGGCTGAGGCACTCTCAGGTTGGACACTGTGGAGGGGAAATCTCCTCGTGTGATGAGATCTGTGACAATGCGGGACCGGTGGAATTGGGGTATTCGTTGGTGAGGTCATGGTGCAGGGGAAGGTACAATGAGGTGTCTGAGAGCTGCCAACAGGCCTCTGCAAGGTAGAGGTCAGTCCACCAGTCTACAGCAGCACCACCTTTTCTGCAGATTTGTGGTCGGTGTGAAGTGTGTGGATTGCGGCCCATTGGGACAGGCTGAGGTTGGAGTGTGTGAGGAGAGTGAAGAAGTCCAGGTGGATGATTCGGTGATGGCAATTGAAAATGAGAAGATCAAGAGAGGGTGCAAGACCCACAGGGGATGTCCATGAGGAAGGGTGAGTGAGAACTCCGTGCCAAAGACATAGGTGACGGAAGAGAATCTCAACATCATGATTGGCCTCAACATCATGACGGGAACCCGTTGAGGTTTGGGTGCAGGGGTACGAAGGTGATACCTCTGCTGAGGACTGTCCGCTCAACATGAGAGAGAGGGAGGTCATGGAGATAGTGTGGTCCGGCAGAGGTTGGAAAGGCATGCAATCAAAAGAAAGAGAAGAGGCTAACTGAGAGGGTTTTCGGCGGTGAGGTGTGTGTGTGGGGGAGGGGGGGGAGACGCTTGGTGCTGTGCTGAGAGGATGGTTAGGAAATGGCAAGGCTGATATCTTTCTTTAGGTTTAAGTTTTTTATTGTCACATGTACAGGGGTCCTGTGAAAAGCTTTGTTTCTCACACTATCTATACAGATCAGGTATACTGTACATAGATACAACTAGTTAAAGCTCAAGTACAATAGATAAAGCAAAGTGGAAGGGACAGAGTACAGAATATAGTTCTCAGCATTGCAGCGCATCGTCGCGCATCAGTTCCTTGGACGAAGTCCAAACTCCTCAATGGGGTAGAGGTGAATTGAACAGTACCCTAGTTTATGGAAGGACCGTTAACAAGCCTGATAACAGAGGAAAAAGCAGATCCTGAGACTGGAGGTTTGTGCTTTCAAGCCTCTGTACGTCCTGCCAGACGGGAGGCGAGAGAAGAGGAAATAACCGGGTGAAACAAATCTATGACTCTGTTCGAGTCAATGGTGGGATGACTGGCCTGTGTGATGGGCTACATCTACATATGGGCAGCACGGTAGCGCAGCGGTAGACTTGCTGCCTTCCAGCACCATAGACCCGGGTTTGACCCGAACTATGAGTACTGGTGTGTGTGGAGTTTGCATGTTGTCCCAATGACCTGCGTGGGCTTTCACCGAAATCTTTGGTTTCCTCCCACACTCCAAAGACGTGCAGGTTTGTTGAGTAATTAGCTTGGTACCAATGTAAATCGTCCCCAGCGTGTGTAGGATAGTGTTGATGTGCGGGGATTGCTGCCCAGTGCGGACTCGTTGGACCGAAGGGCCTGTTTCAGCGCTGGATCTCTGAACTAACCTAAACTCCAATTCTCTGCAATTTCTGGGCTACATCTACAATTCGCTGCAATTTCTCGCGGTCTTGGGCAGAACTATTCCTAAACCAAGCCGTGATGTAACCCAACAGTATGCTTCTGTGGTGCAACTGTAGAAACGTAGAAAAGCATACAAAGTAGGTGCAGGAGGAGGCAATTCGGCCCTTGGAGCCACCACCGCCATTCAATATGATCATGGCTGATCATCCAGAATCATGGCTAATCATCCAGTTCCTGCTTTCTCCCCATTCCCCTTGATTGCGTTACCCTAAGAACTATCCCAACTTTCTCTGGAAAACATCCAATGAATTGGCCTCTACCTTCTGTGGCAGAGAATACCACAGATTCACAACTCTCTGGGTGAAAATGATTTTCCTCATCTCAGTCCTAAATGGCATACGCCTTATTCTTAAACTGTGATCCCTGGTTCTGGACTCCCGCCAAATTAGGAACATTTTTCCTGCATCTAGCAACACCGGGAACAGTTTTCCTGCATCTAGAAGTTAGTAAGAGTCACTAGAGACATGCTATATTTCTTCAGTCACTTCTGGAAGAAGAGACGTTGGTGTGGGCTAGGTGTGGGATATAACGTCAGAGGAGGATGAAGGGCTGTAGTGAGGGGTGATTGAGTAAAATGGACTGGAAACAGCTACTTGGGGATGATTCAGGACAATTAGTGACCATACAGATTACTTGTTTGTGTATAAGAAGATGTGGGTGAGATTCTTAATGAATTAATAGACAATAGACAATAGACAATAGGTGCAGGAGTAGGCCATTCAGCCCTTCGAGCCAGCACCGCCATTCAATGCGATCATGGCTGATCACTCTCAATCAGTACCCCGTTCCTGCCTTCTCCCCATACCCCCTCACTCCGCTATCCTTAAGAGCTCTATCCAGCTCTCTCTTGAAAGCATCCAACGAACTGGCCTCCACTGCCTTCTGAGGCAGAGAATTCCACACCTTCACCACTCTCTGACTGAAAAAGTTCTTCCTCATCTCCGTTCTAAATGGCCTACCCCTTATTCTTAAACTGTGGCCCCTTGTTCTGGACACCCCCAACATTGGGAACATGTTTCCTGCCTCTAATGTGTCCAATCCCCTAATTATCTTATATGTTTCAATAAGATCCCCCATCATCCTTCTAAATTCCAGTGTATACAAGCCCAATCGCTCCAGCCTTTCAACATACGACAGTCCCGCCATTCCGGGAATTAACCTAGTGAACCTACGCTGCACGCCCTCCATAGCAAGAATATCCTTCCTCAAATTTGGAGACCAAAACTGCACATAGTACTCCAGGTGCGGTCTCACCAGGGCCCGGTACCACTGTAGAAGGACCTCTTTGCTCCTATACACAACTCCTCTTGTTACGAAGGCCAACATTCCATTGGCTTTCTTCACTGCCTGCTGTACCTGCATGCTTCCTTTCATTACTTTTAGTCCTCACCAAATCAACGTGATGCCACTGTTTTAATTCAGGCAAATGAGGGTGAAATATCACATGGGACAAACATTAAGGATATAGCATCTTTAAAAATGAATAAATCATTAGGCCCAAGAGTGGTGTTGTTGGACTGGAGGACTGCTGATGATTTACTGTTGTTTAGAAATGGAAGAGGGAAGTAAGAAACGACATAATTACAGAGGAGTTATCTCAACTTCATTGGTGATACAATAGACAATAGACAATAGGTGCAGGAGTAGGCCATTCGGCCCATCGAGCCAGCACCACCATTCAATGTGATCATGGCTGATCATTCTCAATCAGTACCCCGTTCCTGCCTACTCCCCATTCCCCCTGACTCCACAATCCTTAAGAGCTCTATCTAGCTCTCTCTTGAATGCATTCAGAGAATTGGCCTCCATTGCCTTCTGAGGCAGTGAATTCCACAGATTTACAACTCTCTGACTGAAAAAGTATTTCCTCATCTCTGTTCTAAATGGCCTACCCCTTATTCTTAAACTGTGGCCCCTGGTTCTGGACTCCCCCAACATTGGGAACATGTTTCCTGCCTCTAACGTTTCCAACCCCTTAATAATCTTACATGTTTTGATAAGATCCCCTCTCAACCTTCTAACTTCCAGTGTATGCAAACCTAGCCGCTCCAGTCTTTCAACGTGTGACAGTCCCGCCATTCCGGGAATTAACCTAGTAAACCTTCGCTGCATGCCCTCAATAGCAAGAATATCCTTCCTCAAATTTGGAGACCAAAACTGCACACAGTACTCCAGGTGCGGTCTCACTAGGGCCCTATACAACTGCAGAAGGACCTCTTTGCTCCTATACTCAACCCCTTTTGTTATGAAGGCCAACATTCCATTGGCTTTCTTCACTGCCTGCTGTACCTCCATGCTTCCTTTCAGTGACACTAGGACACCCAGATCTCGTTGTACGTCCCCTTTTCCTAACTTGAAACCATTCAGATAATAATCTGCCTTCTTATTCTTACCACCAAAGTGGATAACCTCACACTTATCCACATTAAACTGCATCTGCCATGCATCCGCCCACTCACACAACCTATCCAAGTCACCATGCAACCTCATAGCAACTTCCTCACAGCTCACATTATCAACCAGCTTTGTATCATCTGTAAATTTGCTAATTGTACTTTTAATGCTTTCATCCAAGTCATTACGGAGGAGGAAAGCAGGAAGGAATCGATAACAAGGTAATGAAATGACCAGTAAGTGGAAAGATGTTGAGAGGTGGGGAACTGCAGCGCGATCAAACTTGGAGTGTGTGTACATAGATCATTAAAGTAAAGCAAATGCTCTTTTGGCAGTTCAACTGGAGTGAATGTCTTTCATAAAACTATTTCAATTATTATTATTACATTCCATATTCAAATGACAACATAAAGCCGGACCATGCAGTGTTATTGCTTGTTTCTCTCTCGTCTGATGAAGACGGGGATATCGTGTCTTTGTGTTCATGTGTAAAGTAAGTGATGGGGAGGTGAAAGTCTGCTTTCCATCTCTCCCCGTCGTCACTGGGGACAAAAGGCAGCAGAGTTGGAGAACCAGGTACCGACTCTCCATCAGCTGTTTCAGACTGGTCCACAAAGCCACGATCAACACATCCATCCCCTTGCACAACAGTTTCCCGCAATTGATTCCAACGACTTCATTTCCGACTGTGGAAATCATATCAATGGAACCATTGATGACATCTCACAACAGTTTGTGGAATAAAATCAATTCCCCAATCTACACACAGGTAAAAGGCTTTCATTACTTTCTCATATATATTTTAATGAACGCTGGTGAATCCTGCACCTGACTATAACGTGCATGTTCTGATTCCCATCTTCAAAGCTCTTTGATCTGTTTGTTCAATCACGGGTTTGCTGGTCGGGATGGTACCAACAGTCCTGGGTTGAATTTTTCACCTCTCTCCATAACTTTTAATGAACGTCAGGATGGCCTGAAAGGGACATTTCACGGCATTTATCACCTCCTCCCGGAACTTCCTCTGGGTGACCGCATAAATAAACGTGTTGGTGCAGGAGCTGAATAACTGAAGCATTGTTCCTACGTGGCCGACCACAACATTAGTCACATACTGTGCCGTGTACGAGCCAGTGATTCGCTGAATTGATAGAATGACCATCCGTGTCATCCATAACAGGATAAAGCTGGCCGATATGGTGAAGAGCAAAATGATGGATCTTCTTCGATTCTTCATCTCTGGGTCGTCCTTCCCCTCCCCGCTCCGCTGCCCCCTCAGTTTCCTGCGGACTGCACTGGCCATCAGGATGTGCCTGACAGTGACAGTATTGAGCAGCAGGATCAGCACAAAGGGGACGAGTGGGGTTAAAATGCGGTGCCCCCAGTCAAAGGCTACCCACACCGGCGAATTCATGAAATCAAATGATGCCATGCAGAAACGTGACCGGTACGTGAAGTACCAGGGGATGTTGGTGAACACACTCAGCACACTCACCACTGCAATAACGATGGCTGCACCTTTCTCAGTGCAGTATCTTGTCTTCAGCTTCTGGAAGCAAATGGCCGCCATACGGTCGAAGGTGAAGGCAACAGTGAGCCAGACGGTGTAAGCCACGGACATGTAACCCATGGTATATACGATCTTGCACCCGGGAGGGATATATATGTGAATTATGTTGATGAGAATGACTTGAATTATAACGACAAGTAGATCGGCTACTGCCATTGCCACAAGATACCAGGTGACACCTTTGGAGAGTCCACACCGTCCGCGTGATAGTGTTACAATTGCGACCACGTTAGCTGTGAAGTTGGAAAAAAAGCAAATAACAACAAAATTGACAATTGAAGGTGAGCAAATGAAGTCAATGTTATGTATTACAGGTTTACTGAATTTCAAAACTTTCACCAAGTTTGCCACATTTCCCACTTGTCCCTCACCAACACTTCAGTCTCCAGCTCTTCACTTCTTGACTTTTCTGAGTTCATTTCTCGGGATGGAACAGTGACCGAAAACCATTCGAGAAATCTGTGTTATCGACAGTTCAGGGGCAGTTTGACTTGATGGGTTAGTTTCAACTGTGGCCACATTTGATGAGAACTTCTTTGGATGTCAAGAGTTTGTTTAGCAACATAGAAAGGCATTGAATGAATCATATTACATTGCAGATAATGACATTGAAAATTTTATGTCAAGAGTCACAGTCATACAGAACAGAAACAGGCCCTTCAGCCCAACTTGTCCAAGCCGACCAGGATGCCCCACCTACATTCATTCCACCTACCTGTATTTGCACCATATCTCACTCAACCTTTCCAATCAATGTAGCTGTTCAAATATATTGTTATAGTACTTGCCAACCACATTCCTCTGGGAGATCTTTCCATATACCCTCCAAACACAGTGTGAAATAGTTACCTCACGGATTCCCATCAAAATGTTCCCGCTCACATTTGAACTCTGGTTCTTGATTCCCCTACTCTGGGTAGCATTTGTCCTATCAGTTCTCCTCATGATTTTGTTCGACTCTGTAAAATCATTCTTCAGCCTCATGCACTCCAAAGTAAGAAGTCCTCGCCTGACCCACCTCTCCACGTAGCTCTGACCCTCAAGTTCTCACAACTCTTCTGTGCGCTTTTTCCAGCTTGATGACATAAATTCTAAAGTAGGGTTTCCAGAACTAAATATAATACCCCAAATGCATCCTCACCAACATCTTGTACAAATGTGACATAACGTCAAAATGTCTATACTCATTACCATTCGCTAGGACTTCACTCGTTGGAGCGCAAGAGACTGAACAAAATCATAAGGGGAATAGATAGGGTGCATGATGTATTCACCCTTTCAGTAGGGAGATCGAGAAACAGAAGACTAAGGTTTAATATGAGGACAAGGTTTTAATAGGAACCTGAAAATTAACTTTTTCACACAGTGTTGAAGACTAATGTAACAAAAGCCATCTTGACCACAGATTCTTCCTGTCATGCCACTTTCATGGACTTATCCACCTGACTCCAACATCTCTACATTCCACAACTGTCCCCTGGCTCTTCTATTCACATTCAGACCATATCCCTCTGAATATCCCTTCCATGTACCTGTCCAATTATCTTCTTAAATATTGTTATAATACCTGGCTGAACTACCTCCTCTGGTAGCTTGCTGTATATACCCACCAATCTATGTGTAAATAAGTTATGTTTAGGTGTAAAAATGTAACACCTTACACTTATCTACATTAAACTCCATCAACTATTCCACAGCCCACTTGCCCAGCTATCAAGATCTTGCTATGATTTTTTATAACCATCATGTTGTCTACAATATCACACACTTTAGTGTCATCTACAAATTTATTAATCATGCCTTGCACATTCTCATCAAAATCATTTTTATCAACTACAAACAGTAATAGACCCCGCACTGATGTCTGAGGCACACCGCTTGTCACAGGCCTCTAGTTCCAAAAACACACTTCCACCATCTCCCTGTGCTTCCTTCTTTAAAGCCAAGTCTGATCCAGTAAGCTAGCTTTCCATGGAATGCAATCTAATCTTCCAGGAAAGCCTTCATTTGGAACCTCATCAAATGTCTTGCTGAAGTCCACGAAGACAACGTCTACGGCTTTGCCCTTGTTAACCTTTTTGGTTAATTCTTCATAAAATTCAATCAGATTTGTGAGATGCAATTCCCATGTACCAACCATGCTGAGTGTCCACAAAAATATCCTATTCATTCAAGTGCACGTATATTATCCTTAGGAATCCTCACCATTAATGTTTGGCTCAGTGATCTATAGTACCCAGGTTTTTCCTTGCACCACTTCTTAAATGGAGGCACAGCAATAACCATTCTTCATTTGGCACTTCCACTGTGTCTAACAATGATTCATTTATTTCATCCAGATCTCCTGTAATTTCTTCTCCAGCTTCCCACTATGTCCTTGGATATATCTGATCGGGACTGGGAGATTTATCTAACTTCAAAGGCATTAATGTGTCCAGTACCTTCTTCACCATGATCAGAACTGCACTTCAGACATCTTCATTAACTGGTGCAACCTACAAATCTTCAGATCTTTCACAACGTTAAAAACACAGGGGAAATATTTACGTATCACACATCGTATTCTCGTATACATTATCTATCTATTTACATATAATACAGGACATTCTCTGGGTACATTGTAAATAACCAGCAGCACCTGGACATCAATAAATACGTCATTAGTTTGGATCCAACGCCCGGTCAGTACAAACCCAACAGTGAGGGATGAAGGAGGCTGACCCAATCAGACTGAAGCCTGGCAGATGTGGCGGAGAGGCAGCAAGTAAATCAGGGAAGGAGAGAGGAATATCAGTGGTCAGTCAGAGCTGAATAACAATCAGAAATAATCATAGCTGAAAAAATCCAACACCAAGTTCCATATCAGATCTGCCAAGGTGGCACAGGTCATAATGACTTACACAGAAATC